>NC_081413.1:410847636-410997636 GCF_030272615.1 Cryptomeria japonica | reverse complement strand
ACAATTGCTCAAGAGATTAGTGTAAACCATCTTTTGTAAAAAGCACACAAAACTTAGCTAGATTTTTAGAGATTTCTTTAGATTAGAGGTGAAGTAGACCTCAATATAAATTGTTGGTGGGGCCAAGTTGGGTTAAACCTTTTTGACCCATGAGATATAAACCAATCTAGAGGCTTTAGTTGATTTGTTTCGAAAAGTCTAAAGAGGTAACAAAAGACTTAATTGAGATGGAGAACTTGAGTGAAGCTTGCTAAAAAATGTTAAAAGCATAGAGTCCAATGATTTATATAAATTAACAATTGAATTAATTAAGAACAAAGATCTCAACTCTCTTAATTGCTATTTTTTCAAGTGATCAACAAAAATTGTAGGAGACTAAACAAGATCCATGTCAATAAACTCAATCTCAAAATGATAAAAGAAACTAAAAGACAATTAAAAATAAAACCTCACATAATTCCACACAAATTTAAAACAAAGCTTCACATAATTCCACACAAACGATAGAAAAATAGACCATATCAAACCACAACCTTTATGCTTTAAGTAACATGCTAGCCACACCTCCTTTTTATATATTAATTTGTTTTGATGTTTTCTTAGCCATTTTTTACCTTTCACTTTCTATAATCATAATGATATTAAGAATATGATTTCTAAATAAATTTCCAACAAACTAAAATAAATGATATACTTAAAGTAGTTTTTGGTGCTGGTCTTCTCATTAGCCAATAGGCTTTTTTACGAGTGGACTTGCTACACTACTTTTTCCCATAAAAAATGTCTCACGCCTGAAAATAGGCTTTGTCCATCGAGATTGCCTTAACAACAGGTAAACACCCTATGTCCATCGTTTAACCATCTCCCTAAAAATAGGTTAACAACTTTTGTCCATCATCTAACCATCTTAGTCCTCGGTTCACCGGTAAAAATTGAAACTACCTTGCATATGGAATAAATATGTGAATAGTGTACGGATCGTCAGCTTGGAACGGGAAAAAACGTGGGACTGTAAATTATGTTTTCTTAGCACCTAAAAATATGGGAATGATAAATCATGATTTCTTAGCGCCTAAATTCTCGTAAGACGATTACAACCATGCACGTATCCACTCAAAGATTTATTAAAAGACAATAAATAAAGATAAACATGGAGGACTCATCGTGTTCATATGCACAATTCAAGAAACTCATACAACCATTTGAACTTGGGCCATATTAATTCTCTAACAAACAAAAGTTAACTCTTATTTCGAGGGAATTAATTTGCACAAATTGCTTTTCGCTCACAACATGCACATATTTCTACACACAAAGAAATGAAGCGATGGAGATACCGTGCATACATTTAAAAATATTTGAGGGCAAGGGAGTGTTCGTATTATTTTACAATAAAGGATAGTGGGGATATACACATATTTGGAATTGTAGATATTGTTACAAGCTAGGGTTGCCGTTGCACCAAAAGATCGGTATGTTAATGCCCGATACAACCATTGGACTTATAGAATCCACATGAGGCTGTTAAACCATGTCACGAATCCCCGCGAGGGACGCTGGCCCACTACCAACAATCCCCCTCCCAACGTCACTCGTCGCGACCTGTGTGATTCGAACCTATGACCAAGCTCTGATACCACTTCTTACAAGATAGGGTTGTTGTTGCACCAAAAGATCGATCTGTCAATGCCCGATACAACCACTATACTTATAGAATCCACAAGAGGGTGTTAAACCATGTCGTGAATCCTCGCGAGGGACGCTGACCCACTGCCAACATACAACAATCCCCATGCGGCATGACGAAGTAACATGGTAGGTCATTCACCACAATCATTGCAGTTTTGTGGCCAAGTAAGTGACCAATAATATCTCTGATTTCTTTGTGCTTAATAGAAGTTGGGAATTTTTAATGTTTTCAAAAACCTTAGAATGGGGATGGTTTTATTGACTTGTTCAATAAATTTAAGTATCAACATGACAATAAATTCGTTTCTTCTTGTTTTTGTATGTTAAATCTTTTGAGAGGAAAGAATGAAGGGGATTTTAATAATTGCTTGGCCGCTATTCTTTTGGATGCTTGTTGTAAGTTGAATTTGTGTCCGCACAAGAATTTTGTTGATTGCTGCAACCATCTCTAAATCAATATTTTTTTTGAAACATAACACAAACACATTTTTTTTCCGAAATGAGTATAATGTTACTGAGCTTTGTAACAAGAGCCCATGCCCACTTGCCAACAACAGTTATATGTCTTTTCTCCTTTTTATTGTGAATAGTAAGTTCATGGGCCAATTTTTATTGGCTTAGATATAAATCTTTCCACATTTACAACAATGTCAAAAAAAAGTAAAATAGAAGCTTTAATCTTTTTCTCAATTTTTTTAGTTTTTATCTTTAAATGTACATTAGTAGTAAAAATGATAAAATTCAACAAAATTATGTACTTTATTAAAATAAAAAATAATACATATGTAAATTTACATTTTTTCAAAATTTATTTATATTTCACCTTTTAATTTCCTATTGACCCATCCCTTGACCCTCTTAGAGATGAAGTACTAATTCTTAATAGTTTTTCTACTATATTGAAGTAGAGCCCGTAGATCCAAACATTTCTTATATATTAAGTTTGTTCTTCTTTTTTTACACTGCTATTCTTTTTTATTAATTTCAGCTTATTTCAATTAAAAAAACAAACAAAAATAAATTTGTATTAGTGTTATATGGTTTAAAACATTATTCAAAGAACTAAAATAAATTTTCATTGTTAAATATATTTTTGTGATCGCCGTAGGCCGAGGGATGCATCTGAGAGTACCCGAGATGGAATGGCAAGACAGTTGATTTGAACGATTGAGAGTATGGCGATCTCAAAACGGTATGTAGAACTGGTACTGGCATCGTTGCTTGTGCTCACAGCTATAGCAAATGTATCGTGCTGGAAAAAGGAAGAGTTTCGAAATTGCAGACAAACCCCTTTCTGCAAGCAAGGGCGAGCAAGAAAACCCCACACATCTCATCTCAAAGCTGTCGACGTTTCCCTCCAAGACGGAGCGCTAACCGCCAGGCTCGAATCCACGATCTCTGACGACCAAAATAATGTTCCTCCGGCCTTAATACTTGAAATCTCTGTATACCAGGACGGCATTCTGCGATTTAAGGTCGACGAAGAGGCGGCAGAAGACAAAAGAAAGCGCTTTCAAGTCCCCGATGTGCTGGTGGAAGACGTGGAGAACAAGAAGTTGTGGCTGCAAAGAGTAAACCAAGAGAAGAAAGATGGGGTTTTGTCCTCTGTATTTTATCTTGCGCCCGGTTATGAGGGTGTCCTGCAACATGATCCTTTTGAGGTTTATGTTCGCAAAGGGAAGGAGCGTTTAATTTCGTTTAACAGCAAGGGTCTTTTTCATTTTGAACAATTGAGACAAAAGAATGAAGAAGAAAACTGGGAGGAAAGCTTTCGTAGCCATACCGATTCGAGGCCCCACGGCCCCCAGGCTGTGAGTCTAGATGTGTCATTTCACGGAGCTAAATTTGTATATGGAATCCCCGAACATGCTGCTGGTTTGGCCCTTAAACCAACCAGAGGTCCCAAGGTCGAATCTGAGCCCTACCGCTTGTTTAACCTCGATGTGTTTGAGTACCTTCCCGATTCTCCCTTTGGCATTTATGGCTCCATTCCCTTTATGACCTCTCATTCCAAGGAGTCCACAACGGGGTTTTTCTGGCTTAATGCCGCAGAGATGCAAATAGATGTCATGACATCCGGCTGGGATGAGGATCATTCTGGGGCTGCAATTGATACTCATTGGATGTCGGAAAGTGGTATTGTGGATGGGTTCTTTTTCCTAGGTCCCGACCCCAAGGATGTAGTAAGGCAGTACACCAGCCTCACTGGAACTTCCACCATGCCCCAGCATTTCGCCACTGCGTATCATCAGTGCCGTTGGAATTACAGGGACGAGGAAGATGTGGCTGAGGTAGATGCTAAATTTGACGAGCTTGATATACCCTATGATGTTCTCTGGCTTGATATTGAGCACACTGATGGCAAAAGATATTTTACCTGGGACAAGGTACTCTTTCCTAACCCGGTAGAGATGCAGAATAAGCTTGCGGCTAAGGGCCGACACATGGTGACCATTGTGGATCCTCATATTAAGAGGGATGATGGTTTTCCACTACACAAGGAGGCTGCTCGGAAAGGATATTATGTTAAGGATGCTCATGGGAAGGACTTTGATGGATGGTGTTGGCCGGGTGCATCATCCTATTTAGATATGTTGAATCCAGAGATCAGATCGTGGTGGGCTGAGAAGTTTTCTCTAAGCAACTATGGTGGTTCGACGCCTTCTCTGTACATATGGAATGATATGAACGAGCCTTCTGTGTTCAATGGTCCAGAGGTACATTTCTTCCGACAAAATTTTATAGGAACTATGCATTTTAGGGAGTTCAGTAGATTTTGTCAATCCTTTTCAATGCTCCTAATTTTATCAGCCTGGTAAGACCATGTAATTCGCAATTTTTAAATTATTATATATGTTTTATTAAAAAATGCATAAATTGCTAAACAAAAATAAAGATTGTGTAGTAAATCTTCATTTTCAATTGATTAATATTTGTGGATCTCTTGCAAAAAATTGGCCAAATGGCGCAAATATTGGTCCCTTTTCTGATTGTTCCACCCCCCTTATAATGATCCCCACGAATATTTGTTGGAAATAATTTTTTTTTAACGTTGCGTAATTTTTTTGGTTTTCATTCACTCGAAATTCCCTTTCTAGTGCAGTTGACAATGCCTAGAGATGCTCTTCATTATGGAGATGTTGAGCATCGCGATGTCCACAATGCATATGGTTATTACTTTCACATGGCTTCGGCTGATGGTCTTCTGAGACGAGGAGGTGGAAATGATAGACCATTTGTATTATCACGAGCATTTTTTGCGGGAACACAGAGGGTGGGTGCGGTTTGGACTGGAGATAATGCAGCAGAATGGGAGCATTTGAGAGTTTCTGTACCCATGGTGTTGACTCTTGGTCTTACTGGACTTGCGTTTTCTGGTAAACGTTATTGCATATAAATTATTTTCCCAAATCTTTTTTAGCTCTTTTTTAATAATAAGCTTACACCCAATACAACTGTCTTGCAGGTGCTGATGTAGGTGGATTCTTTGGAAATCCCGAGCCTGAATTATTACTTCGTTGGTATCAATTAGGTGCTTACTACCCTTTCTTTAGAGCTCATGCACATCAAGACACCAAGAGGAGGGAGCCCTGGCTGTTTGGGTAAAAATATAACCTATCGTACAATTTGTTATGCTTTTGTGATAACATGTCACACATGATAACTATTTAGCCATTTCATTAATAAACATTGTATTTTTAACAATACAACATAAATCTATATGAAATGTTTGATGGAGTCATTCCTGGTTTTCTCTTTAGAGGAACATGATGCCAAGCTCTCTTAAGAGATTACAGTCTGCACACGTATTGCACATATTGGTTGTCATATGGTTGTATTCTTACTTTTCACCTTTCTCAAAGTTGTGAATAGCGAGTCATATGATTCAAGTTAGACCCACTTTAAGATCCCATTGAATAATATGCTATCAAATGTTACACAAAAAAAATAACAATTTGCAATAACCATCTTGAAAGAACACTTTTTATTGTATGATGTATCAGAAAGATGTAGTCAGTTGTTCTCTTTGGACACTTTGCACTGCTTGCCACTTTGCACATGTTAAATTAGACTATCAAAGTTGCTGGCAAGCTTATTTAAATTACAACTTAATCAAACGTTATTTAAAGAGTATTTTCTATTGCTGGATGTGGATTTTATGTGAGTGCAAATGCTGCCTAAGCATGCACCATGGATGGCAAAGCATGATGATAGCTCAGGGAGGATTCATAGTGTCTGGTAACTATTCCAGATTGCCCATATAAAAATAATCTTACTGAGAAAAAACTCTGCATGGTGGAGAAAACTCCAGTAATGCTATAGACTGGGTTTTAAAGCTCTTAAGGCTCCAAAGATTAGCCTCCAAGAGCCAAAATGACTAGTGATTATGCCCCTAGTCAAAATATAGCTATAAAAAGCAGCAACAAGTTTCAACCCTATGACCTGCTTTCTACCATCCTGGAGTCATATCCACTGCACCATACATACCTAGCTTCGAAACAGTGTAATATCACTGAGTTTTCACTATTCTTTTCACTTCTTTTGGACACAAACTTGAAGATTAAAAACATTTGAAGGCCAAATGTATTGAGTCCAGACAAATCACTTACCAGAAACCTAAATGTGCTGCATTTATGCCACACTGTTTAATGCAACTATTCCATGTGTGAGGAGGACAGCCACCTTGAGGTAATATGTACCATGTGGGTCCCAACTATGGACAGAAGGGTGAATAAGGTGGTTCACATTCCCCCTCCACCAACCTGTCTCATGGCTCTTATTCTGTAAGGGAGTGGTGACAGACCATTTCTCCAAGAGGAATGGCATCAAGCGCACTACCTGTTATTTTTGTACTGATGCAGTTTGACTGTGATGCTGTCTTAATCAGGGTGGAAATGTCCATGGCTAGCTTGGTAGTGGAAGAGTGGATAACCTGGTCGGGAAAGCATGTTCTCATTTTGAAGGTTGGATGGTTAATGGTTGGGAGGGGGTGGAGTGCCTTTAACTTGAAACTTCTAATAAAAAAATAATTGCATCATCAAACGGCAACTTTGATTGGAAACTGTCAATAAAGAAAACTGCTTCCCCAATATAAGGCAACATATTACTAAAATAATTGAAAACAATTTTTTTTTGTGTTTAAGAGTAGTATCGTTGGCCTATGTAAAAAAATGAGAGGGCAAAACAAATATTATTTTGCAAATTCAATATGGTTTAAGATATCCAAAATGTTTGCAAATTATTTTCCCTTAAATTGCTCTTGAAATCACACCACGTATGCTTGGATGTACCTAGTAGGCATGAGGGACCTCTACAACCTGTAATGTCCTTTGCAATAATGATGAGAGATCCCGTAGGTTTGAAACTTTGATTAACTTATTAATGGTAGCCGTGATTGCCACCTTCATTTGCATTATTGGATGTACATATGGATCCATGCCCTAATATCAAATAATGTTTTTTGGGCAGGAGAAAATCCTTTTCGAAAGTTGCCAACGCTAGATTTGAGCATTAATGGTTTTTTGAGACAAGTCAGGATGTAGGTGAGATAAACAGTGTAAATTGGTGGGAGTTGTGGAGTTCGGGTGTTAGAGATACCTCGTGATACATAACATTGATTGGGGATTGGAGTTTGGGTAGGAGGCATGTTGATAGGTTCAAGTTTGGAACTACGACAAGGCAAGGGAAATGAGTGGGGGATGGATGTGAGGTATGCTTGGATGAGGTGACAAGCATAAAGAAAAGTAGAGTTGAGTGAAAGGCATGTTGGGATGGTGAAGTTCAAAAGTTCAGTGGGGACTAAGGAAAGGTTAAACTTGGACGAGAAGGCACACAACTGGATGAGGAACTTTGAACCTTCCATGATTGACAAATATTTAGAAGGTTGGGCATGCCTCCTTGCTTATAGACTTCCATAAACTTTAAACCAATACAATCGGAGAGAAGAAGAATAGCACATAAAAATTTGGGCTAGGGGAGACGTGGGAAATAGGAAGTGGGTGTTTTGGTCCATAATACAAGTTATTACAAAATGGGGATATGACAGTGTGACATCACTAAGATGGTGATGCTTGTCAAGATCTTGAATGATTGGAACAACTTGGCTAAAAGTATTCAAGTTTCTATCCAGTAACATTGATGGAGTGATATTTCCTAGAGATTGAAACGTGTAACATTCTTTCTTACTTGAAGCTCAACCTTCATAACTCAATTACTTGCTTGATGCCTTCAATTCAGCAATGATGTTGAGAGGGTGACATCAGTCACGATCTTGCACATCCACGCATGACAAGAAACAAAATCTTGCTACTCTTGAATACCGCAGTAAATTTGTGGGTTTTGGCACATCTTAGAAAATTCTGAAGGAAAAAAACCTAACACTAAAGAATGCTTTCTCGATCTAGTCAAGCCCATCCATCTTAAAATTTCCAAACTTAGGGCCAGAATTGACAATTTGACCATAGGCAAACATTCACATGGGGGAAATCATATGCTTTTCATATGGATATCCTTAATGTTTCCAAAGAACATTCTTTGCTCGATAATTTTGGCAAAACTGACACTTTATTTACTTCAAGTGTTCTTGTCCACTATAAAGTAGGGCTTGCAAATTGGAAGGGAAGTTAGACATAAAAAAGATAACATCGCTATCAACTTTTCTAGACTTGCTTGTACAAGCTTGACTCTTACTTGATGATGCTTTGGACTTTGACTTACCACAATGCTATACTCGGCTGCTTAGACAAGCCTTGGATGGTTAAATCTTTAATATTTCTCAGAGGCTCACTGGTCTGATTCAGTCCATGAATCAGAAATCCTAAATCTATCAGTGAAATGCAAGTAGAGTCTACCTACAGGAGTTTAAGTTCTTGTGAAGCAACTGCACAGGTTTTACAAGAGTTATCATTCTGTAGGTTCTTTGAAGTTTTGAACAAAGATGATGCATCCAGCTTCCAGAAACTGGTAAAAGCTTTCTCAATCACAACCCCACTTGCATGCAAACAGAGAAATTAAATTCGTGAACCAACCAACAAAGATTAAAGTACATCTTAGTTCTACTAAAAAACCAAATAGTTTGTTTCTTCTACAGTCTACTCAAGTCACTTAGGCAGAAAACAACTATGCACATATAAATATGTTCAAGGAAGGAAATTTGTAAGATGTCACATATTACTTCACACTTGACCAGATAACTCGTGTTTAGTACATCAAATTTAGAACCTTTGAAGTTTGAACATTCAAATAATCACGCAACACTTACAGGATCCTAAGGAACATTCCATTAACACTTTAGATATTATCTAACTGGAACTCAGTCTTTAGCTCTTCATCTTCCCGAGGAAAACAATACTTGCTGATCCTGTCCTGTAAAGTTAGTATTCTTTTAGATAAATAAATCAAATTTCCACAGTTCATGATGTATTATGCTTGAAGTTTCTGGATTCAACTGTGTATATTTTGTTAGCATCAACGTTTTCAAAGTCTCCTAAATAAATCTTGTTTTAGGAGGAGATTAGTTTTTAAAATCTCCTTAGGCGATTTACATCAATGCCCAATCTATGTAACATGACTTCTTATGATTGTCCTAGTAATACACAAGGGAATCAGGGTAAAGTGGATATCATGGAACAACTCCTGGATTCTTGTTGCTGATGGTTCCCTTTGGCCAAACACAGAAAATGGGTGAGCTATTCCACCCAACCACCCTCACAGTAGGTGCCAAGTTGCATAGGGTGTAATGAGGTATGATGACTAACACTCTGACTGTCATCCAAAAATATAACACCTGATAATCTGAGTTAGTCTACTCTTCTACCTTCCACCACTCGTTCAAATTGCTATCTCCACATAGTTTGGGCCCAACCCCACTCAAGGCTAGACAAGGAGCTTACATAACCTAACCAGTCCCACAGTATGAACAGAAAATTGACTACAACACACAGGTACACACACGATCATGGTTAATATTTTAGAGATATTGGGGAGCATTCAGGGTCACTAAACCCACACTAGGTTGTCAAACTGGATTCCTGATCACCAAATCCAAATGGGGCTGAGTCACCTAACTTAAGCTAAGGCCTCATTTCATATCAATATTTTGTTTCAATTTTCCCTTATGCCACATTTGACCTCAGTGAACTCTTTTTGAAGCCTTTTATCCTTCTAGAAAACACTGATTCACAGGACTTAAACATTCACCAGTTTAAAAACCTAAACGTTATTATATTCCCCACATGCCATAAGTGCCTTTGGGTATGCCATTCCGATCCACACATCACATTCATCTTCATAGGAAACAACGTAGAAATAGAAGAACAACTGAGAAGTTTAGGCTGATAGATTAATAATTAATCTAGTAACAAATTCACCTTTGATAAGTAAGAAGTAATCTCTGCAGTGAGTCAAATTATGATATCTATACCCGGGATTCAATTGCATAGTTTTTGAGTCAAACTCATTGATCCATATTTCATGAACATATCTTTCATGACAATGAAAGGTCCACTTAGTACTCATTGCATCTAAGTGATGCTTACAGAGGTGAAACATTGGGACTTTCTGAGAGGTCACCTATCCATTGTTAAGAGTGCTTGAGTTGGAGTAGTATTGGAATGGGTGACCTCCTGGGAAGTCCCAATGCTTCATCTGGGTGAGCATTACCTAGATGCAATGAGTGTTAAGTGGACCTTTCATTCTCATGAGATACTGGTTTGTGTGAATGCTCATGAAATATGGGTCAGTGAGTTCGACTCAAAAACTACACATTTGAATCCTGATATAAATAGCTTAAATTCAATTTATCAAAACACACAAACAGGATTTAAAATGATTCTCCAATGCCAACTAAAATTCTCCTTCACTCGTCTTCCTTCTGCAATCTACTTCTCTATTTCTCTGTCCAGTTACTAGCTGAATTTACAATGATTTTTATCTCTTTCAATCCCCGCTTCCATCAACTTATACCCGAAAATCTCTCATGGGAAATTCTGCTTATTTTTTAAATCCTTCAATTCTCCAATCCATCTCCTATTTATCTGATTTTCCTCATGCATCCTACTGGATGCTTGTCACTTTTCTCTTGCCTGTTTTAGCTGCCCATTAACCTCTACATCATCTTCTTGGATGTTCTCCTGGTGCAATCATCATTCTGTCCTCCTCAGGCTACCCTGGGATTCGTTGTACTTTTGGTTCTGTTTCCAGTTCTTCAGTTACTATCCTGTCTTGATATCCAGATTTCCTTTGTAGATTTTGCTCTGTTTTCTTGGGCTTCCACCTCAAATCTCTGTAGCTTTTGTCAACTCCTCAGGCATTAACTCTATATTAATGCTTACTCATTATTGGCTTCCGCCTTGGATTTTCTCTTCTCTATCAGCACGATCCTTTGATATCTAGGCTGGCTTGGTTGTGTGAGAGCTTGCTCTGTCCTAACATATGTCTTCATTTATTCGTTGCTGCTTTGGTTTTGGGTTTAGGTTTAGGTTACGGGTATGGAATATGGAAGATTTTTCCCTCCTTGGATGGTATGGCCAGTAGTTGGCATTTATATTTAAAATTTATTAAAGACATATAAAGATATTTTGTTATTATATAATAAAAATATGCAATTTAATAATATTATATTTATATTTATATAAATAGATTATACCATGTTATATTTTTCTAATATCTAATATTTACATTTATATTATAAAAAATATAATATATAATTTGTGAATGTTTATGAAAGACCTTCTGTGTGGTCAAGATATCTTCTCCTGCCCATTGATTTATTGACCGTGCAACTGAAGGATGTCAATCACGCACGTGGAGGATCTGTTTTATCAGTCTCAATACCAGCTAGGTTGTGTGTCTCAGCTTATTCATCAATGAGTTTTGGCAGGGGCATTTATAAAGATTGCAGCAAGGGTACAGACATTAACAGTGGCAGCACAGAGATTTGAACCTGAAACAGAAAAAATGTATTCATAAGTCTGCGATGGAATGTGAAGCACAGGCCCTGTGGGGTTATTTGCAGATGGATCTTTGGTGAATCTAGGGCTGCCCTGGCCTCATATCCAGACCTGGACTGGACCCAGCCAATAGATGGCATAAAATTGTCAAACCTGGTATAACATAGTTGCTATGTGAGTTACTTCTGTCGATTCGGTTTCTACCCCATGGAACTAAGTAACCCCCTTCTACTTTGTTTGGTTCTCCATGTCTCTGTGATCTGCACATTCAAACCAATCGTATTGCAGCATTATGTGCAGCAAAATTGCATGTTTCTCAACTCAGATACTCTCTTTGGCTACCCTAATTGGCAACTCAAGGGGGTGCTATACATTGGGCTGTGACAGTTAACCCTATTTGCAAAACCTTTAGCAAGTGTTGTGCCTTATCAGCCATTCACAATGGAGCTCCATATCTCATTGGATTTTATACAGGTGGTGTTCCATAGTGCTTCAAATCATGTGATTATTTTGTGTGTAATAGTGGAGGACCTAGATGAGTTTTATGGTGCAAAATAAAAACTGCTATTGAATCAAGTCACTGCCCTAAGTTTCTTTCCCAGAAGCCATAGCACCAAATATTGTATACAGTATGTAAAGAGTGTGGACATGTTTGTGTCTTGTTCATTTTAACTTTTAGAGTCCAAGGGGTGGACTAGAAAGCAGCATTTGACCATGGACTTATCAAGGTTTGTTCATGATTGAATGTTGTTAATATCAAGCACGGAGAAGAAAAATAATAAGTATAGATGGAAAACATCCATAGAAGTACTCAAAGAGATTTTGTTACAATTTTCTTGCAGGGATCGAATGACCGAGTTGATTCGAGAGGCAATTCACATTCGTTATGCATTGCTTCCATACTACTACACACTATTTAGAGAGGCTAGTGTTAGTGGAGCTCCAGTCATGCGTCCCCTGTGGATGGAGTTCCCAAATGATGAGTTGACATTTTCTAACGACGAGGCATTTTTAGTTGGAGGCAGTTTGTTGGTCCAGGGTATCTACAATGAGGTGGTGCAATTGTTTTGAAAAGGGCTTTTGTTAGTGATTTGGAGGCATGGGCTTCTTTGTTATAACAACTATTTCATTTATTTATGATTTCAGGGAGCTACTTCTGTCACAGTCTACTTGCCAGGTTCACAGTATTGGTATGACTTGAGAACTGGAGCTGTGTACACTGGTGGTGAACACTATAAGTTGGGTGTGTCCGATGAGAGCATACCTGCTTTCCAGAGAGGTGGGACCATTATTCCTCGCAAGGACAGATTTCGCCGCAGCTCCACTCAAATGGCTGGGGATCCTTACACACTAGTATGTATCACCAACCTTTGTTATTATCTGTTTGTCCAATATCTGTCAAGTGGCATTTTACACTATTACAATGTGTTGAAAACACCAATCTCTATGTTATTATTCTGTTTGTCAGCTTTCTGTAAAGTAGCATTTTACATTTTACACCATTAAAATGTATTGAAAATAGCATCTGGTTCATTATGACTTAAGCTGTTAGGAAATTATTTACGTTTTTATGGTTTGCCAAATATAGCAGCTAGTAATTTCAAAAGTGGTCACTTGAATCTTGACCTTGTACACCAAAGGTTTCTCATTCTTTGTGACAATCATCAATTTGATGAATGTGTCGCTTGTACACAAATAAGAAATAGAAAAATCTGGAGTAGTTTGGTGAACTGTTGGTTCTGTCAATAGTTGTTACTATACAAAACTGAATAAGGTTTGCCATTCCTCATGACAACCACCAATCCTTTCAATGAATATGATACTTGTACACAAATAAAAAATAGTAACATCTGTATTAATTTAGCATACTGCTGGCTCTGTCTATAATTATACTATATAAAAGACCTAATGTTTGCATGTCCAACGGATTTTAATGAAAAATTCTGCCATTATATTGGAGTTGCATGTCACAATGTAGCTGGGATATATGTTTCTAGTTCCATACATATACTTTTTCGAAACAGACTGATATACTTTTTTGAAACAGACTTCGGTATGCAAAATGGGGACAGTAGAAGTACTTATAAAATTCTAGTAATTATATGTGAACAGGAAAAGAGCATGTGGATAGGATTTAGGGCTATGAATGCCTCTTCATGGCAATATTTTGAATTTTCTTAAAAACAATTCAGGCAAAAAAAGTTTGGATTGTTGTGATGGTAGTAAAAATGACAATAGAACACGTGATTGCCTGATGTGAAAATATTACGAGTCATGAACTTGGTTTAGGCCCAATCAACAATTGAATCAATCTTGAAGCAGAATAAGCTTTTCAAATCATTAGATGGTTTTATATGGTAACTGAAAGTGATAGGATCATTATAAGCATTGTAGCAAAAATTGTTTGGAGAAAAAATCAGCAAACCAAAAGTATAAGATTCTATGAAAAAATGGGTAAAAAATCAGGAAAAAATTGGATTAAAAAAGAACATAAAAAATTGTAGAAAAAGAGACAAATTTTTTGTTTTAAAAAAACTTCAAGGGTATTTCCATAGCATAGAGATATAGAGGGAAAATAAAATAGAGTTTAACACATGAATTGTAGAAAATAATTTTTTGTTGTTTATATTCATATTGCTGATTACATAGGCAAATATTAAGTTAACTCTTAAGAGGACAGTCACCAAATACACCAAATATTTGTCTAAGTATGAGATCAAATACTAGCTAAGTCTACGAAGTAACTGAGATCAAAACATAACAGACAACAATCCAGCTACTGTTAGGAATTTAGTAAAAGTGGAAGCCATTTTGAAGTGATCCAAGAATTTCTCTGTGGTCAATGAGGCAAGGAGTTTTGTAGGTTAATTCAATATTTTAGAAAGCTTATCAAATCATATTCCACAATTGCAATTGCTTTATATCATAGCAGCAAAAACCATTTGGGGAAAAAAATGGCAAACAAAAAGTATAAGGTTTTATGAAAAAATGGGTAAATAAATGGATTATAAAACATCGTAAAAAATTGTAGAAAAATAGACACAAACTACTTTTTTTTAAAAACTTAAGAGCATTTCCATGGCCTAGAGATATAGAGAGAAAATAAAATAGAGTTTAACCCATGAATTGTAGAAAATAGATTTTCGTTGTTTATATTCATATTGCTGATTACATAGGCAAATAAAGGGCAGTCACCAAATACACCAAATAGTTGTCTAAGTTTGAGATCAAGGTTAGCTAAGTCTATGAAGTAGTCGTGGTCAAAATTAATCATACAGCATTCCAGCTATTGTTAGGAATTTAGTAAAAGCTGAAGCCATTTTAAAGTGATGTTTTCTAGGGGGTAGTTCAATATTTGAGAAACCTTATCAAATCATATTCCACAGTTGCAGTGCTTTATATTCCCTGATGGCAATTGGTTAGTCTTTAATATGGGGTAGAATTCAACAAAAGTCATTTGTTTAGTTGAAGTAAAAGATTAGCAAGTCACTGGTTTTGGCAATGCCTAGATTGCAACTACTATTTTAGGTAGAGCCAAATTTTAACGATTATGTGTTGGAGGCTGTTTTATTACAAGTATGTAAGCTTGTCTGTTGTCATTCAGATTTATTTCATGGAGCACTTTGGATATATTGCTCACATAATGAATTGCACGTCTTTGTTTGAGGAAAAAATTAATAGAAAATTTGGGCAGAATAAGGCTACAAATGATTCAATTCAAAATAATACGTTCTTTCTTCATTTTTATTCAATAAACATTACATATTTATAGGATTGTCACATCCTAATATTTAGGAAACAATATTCCTAAATAGATTGAGTTGTTATTTAACAACTCAACTCATGACCACTAATAAAATAACAAATATACTAAACTTTTAACAAACCATGTGACTAATAATAGTAAGTTGTTTCTTAACAACTTAATATTAATATGACACTTATTTACAACACATATATCAACACTCCACAAACTTATTAACTTATTATTTTATGCATCCTGATACTTCTAACCTATTATTATTTTATGCATCCTGATACTATATCAATTATAAATTAAAAATCACATATCTATATTTATATATAATAAAATTGTCTTCGGACGTTTAGTGTCGTTGTGGAAGCACTTCGTTGGTGAGGCAGCCACCAAGGTTCCAACCCCCACTGGGCCATTGAGCTCGTAGGCCTTCTGCCTTTGTTGGGCCGTTGAGCTCGTGGGTTTGAACAAGTAAAGTGTGGGGAATGATGACCCCTTGGAGATGGCCTCATGGGAAGAGATCCTTTGTAAGTGGTCTCTCTGGGATCAGACCAAGCTAAAAACCCGGATTTCCTCCATAAAAAAAATATATATTATATGTTATATTAAAAATTAAATATGTATATTATAAATTTTACATTATTTTAAATTTATAGTTTATTATATAACTATTATTATATATTCATAGTATATAATAGTTTAAATTTTTAAACTACTTTTTAGTATTAATTACAAACAGTATGATTTTGCTCCTTCCCCGTCAAAGTGCCATCTATAATATGTTGAAATATTTGTCACTGATGTCAAATTCTGAAGCTACTTGTGTGTATGTTGGAGCAGCTTGTGTGTGTGTGTGCCTTCTCTAGTCAGCTTAGTGCTTACTTGTCAAATATGTCAGCTGCTTAGTCAGACTTTAAGCCATGTTAGCCATATCATCAAGTCTTATGTGTCTAGTGGGGCCCGTTTCTTTCCTCAATATTTGATTTCTTTTAAGCAAATGAACTTCTTTTAAGGCAGATGTGGTGGAATTTAAAGAGGCACGTTTCATAATCAAATTTTTTTTTTTTGTGGAATTGAATTTAAGGCTTAAGAATGAATGTTGACCTTTATCAGGAGCGGTTTAAATTTCTCTGGTTTGCATGTTTTTTGAACTCAGCCGTGCCTGCAGAATAATCATAACCATGATTACGAGTGGCTGAATGTGATTTTCATTTAGCCTTTCTTTTGTCAGATTGTATTGTGTATGGAATATTGGCTTTCATTCAAAAATTTAAATCAAGCTTTTAAGAGTATTCTTTGGCAATTTCTTTTTGAGGGTGCATATATGTTATTCTGCGGAAGGAGCTAGTAACTGAAATGTTTGCCTTGTTAGAGTGGCGCAGTGTCGAGAGGAGTGGATGCTGATTTTTTTTTTTTTAAGAAGAATGACTTTGCCTGAAATTGATATTCTCCTTCAGTGAAATTTTTTGTAGGTATAATGCCAGCAGCGAACCTTGGAGAATATAAAAAAAAACCGATTTAATTTTCTATGAGCTTGTAATGTTTTGAGAAAAAAGGAGGAACTATTTTTGGGGTGCGATTTTGTTTTTAAAAGCCATTGCTAGCATTGTTACGGGAGATACAAAGTCTATCAATATTGAAAGAGACTTCAAGAAAAGAACATAAAACGACTTCAAGAAAAGAACATGTATATATGCAAGAGGCTCGACGTTTTTTTTTTGAAGATACGTTACAATTAAAAAAAACGAATGGACAAAGAAAGTGAGGAATTAATGCTGTATTGATGCTGGAGAGGTAGCTTTTTTTTTTTGGTATATGTCAAGTGTCGCGACAGTATTAGATGTGAGCAAGAAAAGGCTCACTGTGCTAGATGTGTGAATATCGGAGAAATTATGAACTGGTCGTGGTGGTAGGCAGAGATAATTTTTATCATCATCGTGGCCTTCAGTATAGAGTGAGGTGGTCATACCAAAAAAGGGCGTTGAATTTTTTAGAGAATCGTTTTTATTGGGAGGTCGTTTTCTCTGTCAAATTGCTTACAAGGGAATTCGTGGGCTATGAGGAAGTGATTTTGGTATGTGCGTCCTTCAGCAAGGTGGAGTGCTGATGTAAAAAGGAAATGAAAATAGTTAAAGTTTGGTGACTGCGTGGGCTGCAATAGAGGTGTAAGCGTTTTGACAAGAGTTGTGGATTTTCTTTGTGAAGTTGTTTTTTTGTGCTCATGAGGATAGAGTCATGTTTTGGAGGAGATGCTGCTTTAGATTTTAATAATTTTTAATGCAAAGTGCTGTGTGGCGTCCTTGAATTGTAAAAGAGCAGTATGATCCAAATTTTCTGAGTGCTGATATTTCTTTTCAGTTCTTTGTTAAATGGAGCTGCTAGATCTGTGCCTTAGCTTGCTGGAGTTGGTGCTTCAGTTTTTTTACTTTGGTTTTTGAAGTGAGGTGGTGCTCTCTTCTGTAAACAGAGTTGGTGCTCTTAGTATTCTGAATAATCTCTTATAATCTGGGTTGGTGCCTGTCTGAGTGAATGAAAGTATTTTAATGTCATGTTTTTTACCTGGGAGGGTTTTCCACGAGAAATCTTGTGTTCTTGTGTTACCGATCTTTTGGTGTCCTTTTAAAAATTTGTATTAAAATTTTGAAACACCGATTCACACCCCCCCCGCCCCCCCCTAGTGTTTCTTGGGTGTCTCTCAATTGGTATCATAGCAAGTACCTTCTACCTTCTAATAAGGCTTAACAGCTTGATGGTTGATTCTGTTGGCACTTGAAGATGAATGCTTTCGAAGGTCTTGCAACGAATAGAGCCTCTCTATTTGATGGTTCTAATTATGCTTTCTGGTGTGTCAGGATGAGAGCATATCTGATGTCTCTTGGATTCGATGTCTGGAACAGCGTAGTGTCAGGCTACACACCTCAAAATCCTCCTTCTACTGCTGATGAGAAGAAAGCATTTGAAAGCAATGCTAAGGCTATGAATGCTATATTGTGTGGATTGTCTAAATTTGAGTTTGTTAAAGTTATGATTTGTGATACTGCTCAGGCCATGCAGGATAAGCTCCAAAATGCCTATGAAGGAGATGAAAAGGTAAAGAAAGCCAAGCTTGAGACTCACAAGATGCGATTTGAAAGTCTGAAAATGAAAGAAGATGAGAATGTTGCAACATACTTTCCGAGAGTAGACGAAGTTGTCAATTGTCTTAAAGGTCTTGGTGAGAAGGTTGATGATAGTTTGGTTATCTAGAAAATCTTAAGGTCTTTACCTCAAAGATTTTATGCAAAGATTTCAGCCATAGAGGAGATGGTTCATCTTGATAAATTGTTTGTTGACAAGCTCCATGGTATATTGATTTCCTATGAGATGAGGACAAACACAAAATTATCAAAAAGGGAGACCGCTTTAAAGTATCAAAGAAAGGCAAACAAAAAGAGAACGTTTCAAGTGATTGTTCGGATGTTGATTAAGACTCAGAGGAAGCTTTGTTTATGAAAAGGGTGAAGAAGGAATTCAGCAAACAAAAGAAGAAGATGCCTCGTAAATGCTTTAATGAGAACAATGAAGACAACAGTTATGTCCTTATGAGAACAATGAAGACAACAGTTATGAAAAGAAGCCTAAGTAACAAAGAAAAGTTAAGAGGAAAGGATAAGAAGACATGGAAATCCAAAATGAGTCTTTATTCAAAGGAGGGAAGTGATTCATCTAAAGGAAGTGATGAAAAATCTCAGAGTGACGAGATCTTGTTTATGGCTCTCGAAGAATTTCATGCTGAAAATCAAGAAGATGAAGATGTCTTTGATGAAGAAGATGGAGAAGTTGACCTTGAACAAGAGTTGTTAAGCACACTTTAGTGAAATCAAAAGTCTTAGGAAGAAAAATCTAAATATGAAGCTGCTGCTCAAAGAAGAGATTGAAGAAAAAGTTTGGAAGTCACAAGCTCTTGAGGATGCAAAGAAACAAATAAATGATCTAAAAATAAAGATTATTGAGGCTAGGAAACTCGAAGAGGTATTGAAAAATCAGATTAATGTAAAGGTTGAAAGCTGTGAAAAACATGAAATGGAGATTGCTTCTCTTAGGAAAATAGAGAAATCATTTACATTGTTGAACCAAGAAGAAATAAATCAGAAAGGTTTACTTTCATTGGTCTTCTCAAAAATGTTAGTTTTTAACGATCAGACTAACAATTAATGAACAGAAAACAAAAATGCATAGTAAGGACACACAACACAACTATAACCTGGCAAAACCTCCCTCTTGGAGGTGAAAAACCCAGCTAAATTCTCAGATCATATTAATCAATGAACGGTAGGTCTCTTTACAACTAGCTTCAGCACATGAAGCATTTAGCACATCTGAATTAGGTGAGCATGTAACTTATCTGTAGTCACCAATGGAGTTCGCTGATGAATTGCAGACCTGAAGGTGATTGTGGAGACCCTGGAAGATAGTTAGCTGCTACTGGAAATGGTTCCCTATTTCAGGGTTATGAATCGCTGTCCCTTGAACCAGTTTGCACACCTTGAAATATGATTCGCTGTCCTTGTAATGTGAATCGCTGATGCTCATGAATGCTTCGCAGATAAATGATCTTGCTGAATGGAGAAGTTCGCTGAATGTATATAATGAATGCTCTCAACAACTCGAATATATAGGAAATAATACATTCTAGTTTCCCTCTTGGTCGGCCTAGACAATTTTCCTGCCAAGAAGAATAGGTCTAGGTTAAGTACAAGTTACATATGAACACAAGTTACATGAATAGGTTTTGACCTATTTTGTGTTTACAAGTTACACATATGTAATTTGCCCAAATAGGGCCTGCCCTAAATCAAGTTACATAATATCCCAAATAGGCCCATACACAATAAATTTGAAGGCCGAAGGCCACATTAAAATTTACCAAGCGAGGTCAGCCTAATGAAGAGAGACGATCTAGCTACATTTTCAACACTCCCTCTTAGCTAGGGAGGATCCCTTGATCAATCAAGTCACATCGTGACTACTACCATGGCTACTCCCATGGGATGAACAAACTCATCATGAAATTTCATCCATGATACCCACCATACCTACTCGTAGACGGTGGAAGGAGGGCTCTAACCTCAGACTTCTCCCAGAGAAGAATACAGCACGACCATGCCTACTTGCAGAGGGTGGAATGACGGCTCTCACCCCAACCTTCTCCTGGAAGATTGCCTTAACTGAGGGCTTTCACCTCAATCTTCTCATAGGGCTTTAATCTGATCGTAGTATCACAGGATGAAGACTAGGGTGATGCTTCCTCATAGGATGTCTCAAAACCTTCCTCTCTTGAATACAATCATCATCTTTATGCTCCTCAGTCCGTCCTGAAAGCATTTAAGAGAGGTTACTAATAGTTCAAGACTATCATATATGATTCACTATCCAATGAATTGATAACAACACGAAAAATTCAAAAAATACTTCTCTTATAAGTTAGATTCCAACATAACCATCCACTTAGATCACACTGAATCATCTGATGATGGCTGCGTGGCCTTCGGCCCTCGCCATCACTCATAATCCATTCTCATCCATAAGCACTTCATAAATACCCTCGCTACAATCGTGTGAATTTAGTTTGAAGTCTGGACACTGCATGACATTAGCAATCAATAGTTGTGAATTGTTTCCCAGTCTGTATGAGTGGAGCGATAAGCCTGATAGAATTGCATTCATGCTAGTCTTCTTCAACACTTCTCTGTGCTACCTGCTCTGATTTCTCAGTCTGCAAAAAGATACAGGATCTACCTTCAAGCTGTTAGGCTTTATAGAAGGAACCTGCTCTGATACCATGTTAGTTTTTAATGATCAGATTAACAATTAATGAGCAGAAAACAAAAATGCATAGTAAGAAGAACACACAACACAACTATACCTTGGGAAAACCTCCCTCTTGGAGGTGAAAAACCCAACTAAATCATATTAATCAATGAACGGTAGGTCTCTTTACAACTAGCTTCAGCACATGAAGCATTTAGCACATCTGAATTAGGTGAGCATGTAACTTATCTGCAGTCACCAATGGAGTTCGCTGATGAATTGCAGACTTGAAGGTGAGTGTGGAGACCCTGGAAGATAGTTAGCTGCTAGTGGAAATGGTTCGCTATTTCAGGGTTATGAATCGCTGTCCCTTGAACCAGTTTGCACACCTTGAAATATGATTCGCTATCCTTGTAATGTGAATCGCTGATGCTCATGAATGTTTCGCTGATAAATGATCTTGCTGAATGGAGAAGTTTCGCCGAATGTATATAATGAATGCTCTCAACAACTCGAATATATAGGAGATAATACATTATAATTTCCCTCTTGGTCGGCCTAGACAATTTTCCTGCCAAGAAGAATAGGTCTAGGTTAAGTACAAGTTACATATGAACACAAGTTACACATATGTAATTCGCCCAAATAGGGCCTGCCCTAAATCAAGTTACATAATATCCCAAATAGGCCCATACACAATAAATTTTAAGGCCGAAGGCCACATTAAAATTTACCAAGCTAGGTCGGCCTAATCAAGGGATACGACCTAGCTACATTTTCAACAAAAAACAGTTGTCAGACAAGGATGGAGTTGGCCTTGAAGAAGGTCAAAGCTCAAAGGTAGAACGACAAACTTTTAATAGTGAGAGCTCAAGGTTTTCATCTTCAAAAACTAGAAATAATGTTTTTAGGCAACCTTTTAGTACTAGACAAGCACAAATAACCATGTTTAATTATTCATTTTTTCATGTTTACTGTTTTGCTTGTAACTATTTTGGACACAAGGTAGCAAATTGGAGGATGTCTTTTAGAAATTATTTCAGTTTTGCAAACAAGAACTTTATTGCTCCTCTGAGAAATTCTAATTATGTTTGCTATAAATGTAATAACATTGGGCACAGTGCAAGATTTTATAAGATTGATAGAGCAGATTTCTCAAAGAAAGATAATGAGAGCAAGGCCAAAGAAACCAAAGTTTGGAGGAAGAAAGAGAAAGAGCTTGAAACAAAGTCTTTGATTGTGCAAACAACTCTTCTTGCTTAGAGTGAAAAAGACATTTGGTATGTAGATAGTGGCTGTTCTAGACACATGACTGGAGATGAGAGTAAGTTCTTGATTCTCAAGAAATCAAATGGTGGTAAGGTAAGATTTGGTGGAAATTCATTTGCTAAGGTTGCTGGTAAAGATACTTTTGTGATGAATGATGGAAAGACTAAAGTTGAGAATGTGCTGTTTGTAGAAGGCCTGAAACATAATTTGCTTAGTGTCACTCAATTGTGTGATCAAGGTCATAATTTAACTTTTAGTTCTAACTGTTGCAAGATTAGTAAGGATGGCGTTCATATTGCTGAATCTAGTAGGGCAGCGAATAACTTATACATTCTTGAAGATGCTAAAAGTGAAATTTGTTGTTTGAGCGTACTTGATGAATCTCGTTTGTGGCATAGGAGACTTGGTCATATAAATTTTGACAGCCTTGTTCAAATCAGCAAGAAGGAAGTGGTGAGAGACTTGCTAAAACTTGCTAAACCATCTCACACAGTGTGTAAAGATTGTTAATTGGGTAGACAAACTCGTACGATTTTTAAAGCAAAGGATTACTCTAGCACATTGCCTTTAGAGTTGGTTCATACTGATTTGTGTGGACCAACAAGGACTGCAAGCATGCAAGGTGGGAGATATTTTATGTTATTAATTGATGTCTACTGACGTATGACTTGGGTGGCCTTTTTGAAGGAAAAATCAAAAGCCTTGGAAAAGTTCAAAGCTTTCAAAGATTTGTTTGAAGAAGAGAATGAAAATCAAATGCCTGCAATCGGACAATGGAGGTGAGTTTACCTCTAATGAGTTTGTGAGTTTCTGTGAGAAGTATGGTATTAAGAGGCAATTTTCAGCTGCTAGGACACCTCAACAGAATGGGGTGGTTGAGAGGAAAAATAGGCCAGTTCAGGAGATGACTAGAAGCATGATGAATGAATCCAAGGTAAGTGATTGCTTTTGGAAAGAAGCAATTCATACAACTGTTTATATTCAAAATAGAAGTTTGGTAAGAGTAAAGTACAACAAGTCACCGTATGAATTATGGAATGGTAAGGCAAGAACTGTTAAGTATTTTAAGATCTTTGGCAACCCTTGTTATATTAGGAGAGATGAGGATAATTTAGGCAAATTTGATCCTCGAGTAGATGAGGGCATTTTTATAGGATATTCTTCTAAAAGTAAAGCCTATAAATGTTTCAATAAGAGGTTGCATAAGGTAGTTGAATGCACTAATGTGAAAATTCATGAGATTGCTAACTCTTGTAAGAATTTGCAAAGTTGTGATTATAGCTTGCAAGGTGATGAGGCTGAAAATGTTGATCAACAAATTTCTACTGATACACAAGCTGGGACAGCAAGCACCAATGCTGGTAATACCCCTGAAAATAATCTAAATGAAAGTGTTGGTACACACTTTGAGGGAGGGACAACATATAATCAGTTTAAAATAGCAGATGCATCAGTTGGTCCTACAACTTCACATGACAGAAACAAAACTACAATTAGAACATCTGTCAAGACTACATCAAGATTTGTTGAAAAGAACCACGCTATTAATCAGATTATGTAAGAGGACAGACCTAGAGCATCAAGAAGGAATGCTAATTACTATGAGGATGATGATATTTCATTGCTGTCCATGATTGAACCAAATACTTTTGAAGAGGCAGTGGATGATAAGTCTTGGCTTGCAGCCATGAAAGAAGAGTTAGATCAGATCCAAAAGAGTGAAACTTGGGAACTTGTCCCAAGGCCTAAGGACAAGAACGTGATTGGCACAAAGTGGGCTTTTAGGAACAAGTTGAATGAGGATGGTCAAGTTGCAAGGAACAAGGCAAGGTTAGCGTGTAAAGGTTATGCTCAGGTTGAAGGTATAGATTTTGATGAAACCTTTGCATCAGTTGGTAGATTAGAGACAATTAGAATGTTCTTAGCTTTTGCCTCTTTTAAAGGTTTTAATGTTTTTCAAATGGATGTTAAATCTGCCTTCTTTAATGTTGATTTAAATGAAGAGGTTTATGTAGAACAGCCTGATGGTTTTATTTTGTTAGAGAATCATGGTTATGTGTGCAAGTTGAAAAAGGCACTTTATGGCCTCAAACAGGCACCCCATGCTTGTTATGACAAATTGAATAGTAATTTGCTTCAACAGGGGTTTAGAAGAGGCATTGCGGAGATCAACTTGTATATCAAAGAGGTAGGTAAACATATGCTGATTGTGGTTGTATATGTTGACGACTTAATCTTTGGGAGTGATTGTGTCCAGATGTGTGAAGTTTTTGCAACTAATATGAAGATGGAGTTTGAAATGTCAATGTTGGGAGAGCTGTCATTCTTCCTTGGGCTGCAAATTCATCAATCTAAGGAAGGTACACTTATTTCTCAGACTAAATATATTAGAGAGATGTTGAAGAGGTTCAAAATGGAAGATTGTACTTCTGTTAGCACTCCTATGGTGACTAGCTGTAAACTCAATAAGGATGATGAATCATCATATGCTGATCAAACTCTTTACAGGTCTATGATAGGTAGTTTGTTATATGTTACAGCTACTGGACTTGATATAATGCAGGCTGTAGGATATATTGCAAGATTTTAGGCTGCCCCTGAGGAGACACATGTTTGTGTAGTCAAAATAATTTTCAAGTACCTCAAGGGTTCTATGGAGTATGGCCTTTGGTATCCTAGTGGAAATGATTTGTTACGTACAACCTATACAGATGCGGATTGGGGTGGCTCTATTGATGACAGGAAGAGCACAAGTGGAGGTGCTTTCTTCCTTGAAAAGTGTTTGGTTTCATGGGATAGTAAAAAGCAAGCTTATGTTTCTCTTTCAACTGCTAAAGCGGAATGTATAGTGGCAGTGTCCTACCACACATAGGTTCTTTGGATAAAATAGACATTGAAAGACTTCAAGGTAGATATCAGTCATCCCATTTCTATTTTTTGTGATAATACGAGTGTTATTAGCATATCTAAAAATCTTGTTTTGCACTCTAGAACTAAGCAGATTTCGATCAAGTATCATTTCTTGCGTGAGCCAGTCAATGATCAGAAGGTAAAGCTTGAATTTGTTTCTACTAAGGATCAACTTGCAGATGTTTTTACAAAGCCCTTGCCCAAAGATACTTTTGAAAGGTTAAGATGGTAGTTAGGAATGGTTTCACTCCATCATTGAAGTGTTGTATTACTCAGGGGGAGTATATATTGCATTATTTTATGCCCCTGTTCGGAGATTGCAATTTTGTTTAAGAATTTGTATCAGTTTTTGGTTGATTGCAGCTGCGTTTCAGTCATTGATGTCAAAGGGGGAGCAGGATTTAAAGGGGAGAAGTCATATCTTTTTGGTTTCAGGAGGTTGCAAGTTGGAGATGGTGTTTCCATCAATGACAAAGGGGGAGTTTGTTGAAATATTTGTCATTGAGGTCAAATTTTGAAGCTACTTGTGTGTATGTTGGAGCAACTTGTGTGTGTGTGTGTGCCTTCTCTAATCATAACCATGATTACGAGTTTAATATCTCTGGTGTGCATTTTTTTGAACTCAAACGTGCTTGCTGAATAATCATAACCATGATTACGAGTGGCTGGACGTGATTTTCATTTAGGCTTTCTTTTGTTAGATTGCATTGTGTGTGGAATATCGGCTTCCATTCAGAAATTCGAATCAAGCCTTTGAGAGTATTCTTGGCAATTTCTTTTTGAGGGTGTAAATATGTTATTCTACGGAGGGAGCTAGTAACTGAAATGTTTGCCTTGTCAGAGTGGCGTAGTGTTGAGAGGAGTGGATGCCAATTAAAAAAAATTTAAAACGACTTTGCTTGAAATTGATTTTCTCCTTCTGGAAAGTCAACTAAATTTTTAGTGTAATGCCAACAACAACCTTGGAGAATATAAAAAAAAACCGATTTGATTTGCTACGAGCTTGTAATGTTTTGAGAAAAAAGAAGGAAGAACTACTTTTGGGGTTCAATTTTTTTTAAAGCCGTTGCTAACATTGTTATAGGAGACATTGTTATAGGAGATACAAAGTGTGAATATTGAAAATGACTTCAAGAAAAGAACGTGTCTATACGCAAGAGGCTCGATGATTTTTTTTTTGAAGATATGTTATAGTTTTTTTTTTTTTTTTTGTAAAAAACGAATGGACAAAGAAAGTGACGAATGAATACTGTATTGATGTTGGAGAGGTAACATTTTTTTTTGGTATATGTTAGGTGTGGTGGTAGTATTAGATGTGAGCAAGAAAAGGCTCATTGTGCTGGACATGTGAATATTGGAGAAATAATGAACTAGTCATGGTGGTAGGTAGAGAGAATTTCTATCATTATCGTGGCCTTTAGTATAGAGTGAGGTGCTCATACCAAAAAAGGGAGTTGAATTTTTAGAGAATTGTTTTTATTGGGAGGTCGTTTTCTCTCTCAAATTGCTTAAAAGGGAATTCGTGGGCTGTGAGGAAGTGGTTTTGGTACGTGCGTCCTTCAACAAGCTGTCGTGCTGATGTAAAAAGGACATGGATTCCTTCAATTGTGAAAGAGCAGTATGGCGTCCTTCAATTGTGAAAGAGCAGTATGATCCATATTTTCTGAGTGCTGATATTTCTTTTTAGTTCTTTGTTAAATGGAGTTGTTAGATCTGTGCCTTAGCTTGCTAGAGTTGGTGCTTTAGTTGTTTTACTTTGGTTTTTGAAGTGAGGTGGTGCTCTCTTTTGTAAACAGAGTTGGTGCTCTGAGTATTCTGAATAATCTCTTGTAATCTGGGTTGGAGCCCATTGGGTTGGTGCCTGTTTGAGTTAATGAAAGTATTTTAATGTTGTGGTTTTTTACTCGAGAGGGTTTTCCTTGCCTACTCATGTTTAAGAGATTTATGGACTCAAATACTCTTAGTGCTTTCTTTCAAATTAAATTTTGGTCTAAGGTCGGGCCTTTTATGCCTTTTTTCCAACTATTGTGCTTGTAGGACACATCACATGGAGGTTTACTTTAGTAAATCAAAGGTCTAAATCTTATCTAGTGCATTCATGGTTCAAAGTATCTTTAGTGCTAATTATAATCACTAGACTACATATAAACTTCAATTTTCTAAGTGTCTTGGTTTTAGATTTCAGGAATATTACTCCCTAAAGTTTTGTGTACGCAAGCCTCCATATCAAGTTGGTTTCACTCATGGGCTTTAGTTTGGACTTGAACAACTTAAAAGACACAACATTCAGTTGATGATAGATGGTGTCTTTCAAGGGACTTTGACATCCTATAGTTTATTTAGGCAATTGAATTCTAATTCTTAGGGCACCTAGGAGAGGACATGTGGTGCTCTTTGATTTGTCTAGTTCTCATGCCCTTTGCCCTGTTAGTCATCAGGTTTTAAGGATTACCTTGTGGACTTGAGAACTTTATTAAACCTGACATGTTGGGGATATTTGTAGCGTCTCCTAGTGGTGTACACCTGATTTTTGCCCAAAATTAACAATTCCAACAATACAATAGACAATTGACTTAACCACATTCATAAGAGATATGATAGACAATTGACTTAACCACATGTTCATACCATATCCTTTTGCTTACATCAACCAACTGCTTTCCTTGTATATATAAATACATATATTCTCATTCGATTCGATTTGGATCTGCTCTTGTATAAATAGGTAATCCTCCCCTTTCTCCTTCATCACTCTTCACAAACTCTTCTTATATCTTGCCCAAGGTAGGCGGCCTTTTGAAAGGATGTAATGCTTGACGAATGAGATAACTCTTCATTATTTTTTACCTTCTCAATGCATCCTTTAATTGCAGACTTGGGCTTTCCATAAAGAGGTCGGCCCTGTTAAATAAATAAAGATTTATTTAATTTGAGATTTAAATCCCCAAGGTGGGGTGTTGTTGATGTGTTTTTATGCACATGCGAACACAGAATAAAATACCCAAAAGTATCTTATCCTCTCGTGATCAAAGTTTCTCAAATGCTGAAGATTTGCATAAGGATCACTTAAGATAACTCCAAGGTTCTTGTATGTCGGGACACGACGTGTGTATAAGCTCAATGGTTTGATGTGATTATGCTGGAATCACAAGGGGACTTACGTTGAGTTGTTGAATGCTTGAATCACTGGAACTTGATCATCGGATGTTGCAATCTTGTGATGCTTTTTGTCTTAAACTAGCTTGAATTGAAAAAAAGTGGCAAAAGAAATAGGCTTGAGGAATTCTATCCTAAAGCCAAGAACGCAAGGAGATGGGTGAATGATTAGATGGAATCCTACTGAGCAAGGTCTCACCATCAATTTGAATGATTGACACAAGCTCAGTGCAATCTTCTAAGGTGCAATTCGGAGATGTTCAAATCATTACCATCAAACATTGATTACCATTCAAATTAATGCATAAACAATGGACGCATAACAATTGAAGTTAAACTCATATAATTCTAGTTGACCACACAAGGCACGCTTACAATCAGCAAGAGGCTAGTGGGATGGACCAAACGGATTCCACACAAATGCATTTAACAAATTCCTCCTTTCAATTTAATAACATGAAAATGAATAAGAAGTAGAAACCATGGGACTTGTTGAAATAACACATTTCACCATAACTTCAATGAAAAAAGTATCTCATTTACAAGTTATAACAACAATTTCTTCTTCTCCTACTTTATTCTAATTACTTACTATCTAACATCTATCAACTATTCGCTATTACTATGCTACTAACTCCTCTCTATTCACTATTAACCTTTACAAATGAGAAGCTTGAGCCTTATATAGAGAGCTCATTACAATTCAAAGGCTCGGATTGATTTTAGATCAATGGCCGAGATTTTACAATAAAACCCTGATTAGGGTTTGTTACAACAAACTCTATTATGGCCAATGAAACAATTAAAACCCTTGGACACATGTCCTATTTAGAATATCCGACCAATAGATAGTGGGGGTAGGTACATCGAAGTTTGTACCCTCATATGACGAGTCAGGTGCATTGCATTTGGACATGCTGATGTGGAACTCTTTTGATTGGTGGGATGATGGCTGGGACGCCACCTTAATCTGCTTGTTCTTGTAGACTTGATTCATCATCATGAAGGAATGTTTGAGCAATATCTCTTGATACTTAACATTATCTAGTTTGCTCAATGTGATGATGCTGTGAAGCATTGTTATGATCTAGCAAACTTTGATTAACTCTTCTGAAACTATCCAACTTCTTGATCATGCTTGATATAGACTTTGTGTGATGACCTTGATTGATCCTCCCTTTGATGAATGGTGCAACTAGTTGGGGTTTAACTCCTTAATGCACTGACTTTGATTCTTGGATTTCCAAAGGGAATTCAAGATTGTAAAACTTTCTTTCATCATGTAAGTTATCCTTTTCATGCTCCAGAACTTTGTCTCTGATCTTTGCATTGCAAGTCTCGAACTTGGTCTTGATGTTGAACGGTCTTTGATTCCTTACTTAATCACCTCTTTATAGCGCGAACCTTGTTTTGATATTGTCTTCTTATTGAATCCATGTCCTTCATCTTTGCAATGTCCTGAATCTTCCTTCGTGCTCTTGAATTGATCTTGCTGTTCTTTGCAGTTCGTATCTTCATCCTTTGTCACCTGCAAAATGAAAAAGGATGGTATTAAACAGACATAGATAGATTTCCCAAACCTATAATTTGGTAAATCCTCAAGACAATGATGAGATGGTGATTCTATCTTTCATTTTCATATCTGATTTTGAAGTGCTCCGAAGTCTGAGTCACATGTTTGGAGATCTCATTCCACCTTTTATATGCAGATGTAAAAGTGATTATACACAGATTTTGACCTGAAATGTCTTCAAAATTCGAATAAGGATTCTTGCTAATATGGATAACTTAACCCTTGATACTTGCTGTCAAAATCACAGAATGTGGATGACTTTGTTCTTCAAAGTAGTGATCTCAGGGATAAAGATCTGAATGTTGCTCTTTGAAATCGATGTTTCCTTCCTATGTGCCCTTCTTAAAAATCAGAGAATTCCCCTTATGTAATTCACTGCCTCCTTAATTGCAGAGCTGATTGAGTTTGTTTGATATTTCGAAATGGGACTGAATCTTCTTATATAGGCGTTAAGACTAAGAGGTGTGTCCTTTCACTTCTCAAACCTCCTAGGCCGAATTTGCATCCTTATTAATAATTTTTTTATTTCTTTCAACTTTGGCAGATTTTAGGAGTGTCATTGCAATTTTCGGAAATCAGGGGGGTATTTGCAAATTTCGGAAATGAAGGGGGCCTTTGCAACTTTTTTGGAAACGAAGGGGGCCTTTGCAACTTTTTTGGAAATGAAGGGGGCCTTTGCAACTTTTCGGAAATCAAGGGGGTCATTGCAAATTTCAGAAATCAGGGGGGTCATTGCAAATTTCGGAAATCAAGGGGGTCTTTGCAAATTTCGGAAATCAAGGGGGTCTTTGCAACTTTTCGGAAATCAAGGGGGTCATTGCAATTGTTATCAAATTGGAATTTTGACTCCCCTTTGCAACTCCAACACTTAGTCAAATTTATATCTCATCTTTGCATTACCCTCTTGAGCAGCAAATTGGAGTAGCATTGCAAGATTTGCTCTTAGGTGACCTATTGAGTGAGCATTGCAAGCATTCACCTAGGCGGCGAATTGAGAGACCATTGCAACTTGTTTGCATTAAAGTTCTGTCCTGATTTTAAGACAAATTCTCAGATCTTGATTCAATACTTCATCCTTAACCATTTCAAGACTCTTTCACACTAGAGCAAACCCTCATCTCAAACCCTAATTGACCTAGGTGAATTTGATGATCCTGATCCTTGAATGCGCCTCTTAACTTCATGAAACTTACATCCCCAACTACTAAGATTGACAATGGTCTAAGACGAAAGAAACTTCATTTGGAGCCTAGCCTCGAGAGCTAACCATTTGATCAACTGACTGCTACTGCTGGAAGCAAAAGAGGGGGTCCCCATTTGCAATGGGGCGAAGTGTGAAAATGTCACAACAGGTGCTAAACACCAAGGATCGGCCCTTATAAATTTATTTATTTAAAGGCAGTTTAAACTTTAACATTTGGATCCAAAACGGTACAGGTTGGCTGTAATTTTTTGCTTAGGTTCAGTTATTAATTCTGCAACCTGTTCTGGCTTTCTTTCTTGCCTTCGCCCATAGATAAGGAGATGATTCAAGGCCTCTTTCTGTTGTGATTTCAAACCTTTCTTTTCTGCTGCGATTTCACTTGCATAATGTCATGGATATCTCTTTAAATCGTAGCGAGGGTGTGCTTTCCACATACTAAGACGAGTATTAGTAGCATGACACACATCTATGACCTTCATTGGTGATGTTTTCTATCAATGCTTGCCTTCTGTTTTTCTAAGATGCAAACATAGAACGTTATGGTGATGTATCTTAGATGATATCATCTGCCTTATAAAAATGATTCCTTGTTTCTTCAATGGATAATTTTTTGTTACTCTACAACAGAATTTCTTCATAGGTTATAGGAATCTAATAATACTATTTTGGATCAAAAACATTGTTTGAGAGCAAAGTAATCCTCTGTCATAGATGCATTTCAGTTCTTATATTGATGATTGACCATACAATGCATGAAATAGCTATGTTCTGTATAGCAGGTAACAGTGTACCCTAGGGTGACATGGTAATGCTAACTATTCATCATAAAATGATGTCAGTAATTTGTTCACTGAGTCTCATTGTCTGTATGGTAGTTGTACACTGACACAATTGTTAGAGAGGGTAAAATGTTATGAGTTTTGACTGTTTAATATTCGTAAAGAAGCTTGACATAGTGTGAGATTACTATGTTCAAGTAGGCTCTGTACTTTATTAGGTATTAATACTTGTTTGAAATCTTGAATACAATCTTAGTGATGTTTCACTATGTGTGATAAGTAGTTTGTAAAAGGATAAGTACTGTTTAGAAATGGAAGAGCTTTTAGTACAAGAGTATCAAGTACAACCTATTACCGTGGCAGTGATTTTGGAGAACATATAATACCCTAAATGACTGTTCATGATATGCTTAGGTTTGCTGCTTTATAAGCTGTGGGATGAACAGTTGAGAAACTTTATAGCTGGAGTGATGAATTTCTGAAAAATGCACTAAGGCTGTACCATTTTACGAAAGGTGTTTAATCCCAACTAGATGGGTCTAGAATAAGTGAAAATTTAATATTGAGACTACGTTTGACTTGATGTCAATATTGTCTATATAAAGAATGTTTAAAATCTGGAGTGTGTAATGAACTTTTAATTTTTGGGAACTAATTAGCCAATGAGACGATATGTTTGTAATGGTAATATGAATGGCAATGTAGTTACCAAAGAGGGGTGAGTAGATGAAACAGTTGAAGCAATGGATTGTATGATTGACAAAGAGTAATCCACGTGTTTATTAATTCTTGAATGATGTTGAATTTTAGCTTTAATTGGTGCATTAACTGGTTAATATTGGATTACCTAACAAGAGGGCTGAACAAGTTAACCCTAGGTCGCTACGTAACATCTTGTTCAAGTGATATGAATTAAGAATCTGAACTGTCATGGGTCAGGTTAGACCTAATGCAACAATATAAAAGAACTAATGTGTTACTTATTTTATGGTTGCATCAGCATTAGGAAAGCAATTGCTTGAGTGGTTAATTTATGAGCATAGTCATCATACTTTTCTGAGGATCAGCTCTTGTTTCTGCCAGAGTTGCAATTTTGTCAGTGTCAACATATGTCTTTAATGGTTTGAGAGCTTTAAGTTGTAGGACCTTAACCAGTCTATAAATGTACTTGTACATTTGTATGCATGATGTATATATCTTGATTTTGGGGTTTCAAGTTCGTTCATGTTTCAGATTTATTATACTCAGTGCGTCTCTCTTTTCAGTTTGGATTTTATCTAGTGATCACATTGATTCATGAGCAGGATCCATGTCCTCCTGCCACGAGTGTGTGCTAGAGACGTAAGTTGTATAAAAAGACGTGCTCACAACTTAAGAATAGAATAGAATACAAGCCAAAGACTCCACACCCAATAAAGCTCTATGTCTTCTTCCTCGTGGGTAATCTAAGGAAAGAACAGCCAATGCATTGTTAATACTCAAGGTTTGAGTTGGGGACTTCACAGTCCTCCCCACCCAAAGAATGTTTGTCCTCAAGCATTTGTAGACTAGGATGCTTAAGAATCTCTTCTCCTTCCCTTGTTGCATCCTCCAAAGGCAAGTTTTTCGACTTGATGAGATATTCAGAAATTACTTTATTCCTCAATCTCTTTTCTCTTACTTCCAAAATTATTTCCTTGATGAGTATTAACTTACCCCTCGTCATCCATAGGGAGCAATTCCGTAGAAGGAATCTCTTACAGTCCAAGTGCCTCTTTGAGACATGACACATGAAATACATTGTGAATTTTGCTTGTAGATGCCAGCTCCAACTCATGTTACTTCACCAATTATTTTAAACACCTTGAAAGGCCCATAAAAATTTGGTTTAAGCTTTTCTGCTCCACTTACCTTCAATGAGGATTGTTTATAAGGCTGAAGATGCAAAAACACAATGTCTCCTGCCTCAAGGATCTCTCAACTTGATGGTGATGAACATAGTTCTTTTGTTGTTCCTGTGCAATCTGAATGTTATCCTTAAGTGCAATCTGATTCTCTTGGGCTTACTCAAGAACTTTTGGAGCTCCAGAATCAGAAAAAACCAAATCCACAAATGTAGAAGCTTCATAACTATACAAAACTTTGGAAGGATCATACTTATGCTCATATGATATGTAGAGTTGTAACAGAATTCTGCCAAACGTAACCACTTTACCCATGCCTTTTGCCGCCCCGAAACATAGTTTCTCAAATAGTCTTCATGCCATTTATTTACAATCTCTGTTTGACCATTTGATTGAGGATGATAACTAGTGCTATGATCGAGTTCTGTTCCAGCCAGCTTCATCAACTCTTTGCACACCATGAAGCTTGGACACTTGTTCAAAAAATAGACCAGCAACTTGTGGTGCTTTAAACTTGAAAGGCATTGGCATAAAATGAGCATATTTAGTGAGTATATCCATTACAACAAAAATACAGTACTTACCATTGATCTTCAATCCACTGATATTTGTTCCCACTTTTCATTGGGAATAGGAAGTGGTTGTTACAGTCCTATCGGAAAAAAACTTCAGCTTTGTTCCTTTGGCACTCTATGCATTCCCTCACATGTTGATAATATATCTTTCATACCTTTTATATTTCTTCAACTAACCCGGATGGCGATCAAACTGATTGTTATGGACAGCAATAAGAATCTTATGTTTTAGGCTTTAGCTTACTATTTGGTCCTGAATAGATTCTATCTTTATAATAGATGATGTCATTTCAACACTTTGTATCTTTCATTATCAATTTTATCATCTAGAATATCACAAGCATGCTGATTTTTTGAATACTATACTAGTAGATGATTCTTTCAAGAGGCCGAAATTTCTGAAAGTCAGCAACAACATTATTTTTTTAATTTGACAAATTCTATGCCAAAGTCATATCCTTGAAGCTGACTTGCCCAATGTTGCTGTCTCTCATTTAATAGCTTTTGCTCCATGAAATACTTGAGGCTATTATGATCAATCCTCACTATAACGTTGCTGCCCACAAGATATTGACGAAACTTTTCAAGGTCATGCACGATTGACAACATAACCTTGTCATATGCAAAGAACCTCCTTTCAACCTCATTCAATTTTCAGGTCTCATAAGCAAATTGGATGCTTGTCTTGCATCAAAACAGCCCCAATGCCAATACCGTATGCATCACACTCAAGCACAAAGGGGTCTAGAGATATCAGGTAAAGCCAAAATATGACAATTTCTCATTACCTTCTTAAGATGATCCATGATCTTTTGAGTCTCATTCATCGAAACAAAGGCATTCTTCTTTTTCAAATCTGTCAAAGGAGCGGTTAACGAAGAAAATCCTTCACAAACTATCTATAGTATGTGCATAGATCAATGAAGACCTTGAAGCGATACATGTTCTTTGATGGTGGCCAATCGAGTATAGCTTGAATCTTCTCTCTATGTGCCTTCACACCACCTTCCTTGATGACATATACCAAATATAATAGTTCAGTCATACCTAACTCGCACTTAAGAGGCTTTCACAAAAAGGGAGTTAGCTGCTAAGATACTTAACACTACATAAAGGTGCCGAATATGCTCCTCCCATTTCTTGATGTATACCAAGATGCCATCAAAGAAAACCAACACAAACTTTTGCAACTGTTTGTTCAGTGCATGTTTCATGCAAGATTGAAAAGTAGCTGGAGCATTTGATAACCCAAAGGGCATCACCAAATTTCAAAATGTTCATAGTGGCACTTGAAAGCTAACTGTTTGTTGAGTGCATGTTTCATGCAAGATTGAAAAGTAGCTGGAGCATTTGACAACCCAAAGGGCATCACCAAATTTCAAAATGTTCATAGTGGCACTTGAAAGCTGTTTTGTGCGCATCCTACTCCTGTGTTGAATCTGGTGGTATCCTAAACGAAGATCTATTTTGGAGAAATAGACTGCTCCTTGTAGTTCATCCACCATTTCATCAATACGCGAGATAGGATACTTATTCTTAATGGTCTTCTTATTTATTGCATGATAATCAATGCACATCCTCATAGTACCATCCTTTTTCACCAAGACAACAGAAGAAGCGAAGGGACTAGAACTAGGCCATACATTTCATGTTTCTAGAAACTCCCAAATAGTCTTCTCAATCTCATCCTTGAATTGCTTAGGATGACAACAGGGATCCGTAACAATTGGCTTGCTATCCACAAGCTTAGTGACATGCTGAAAGCCATGATTTGGAGGGAGTGGTAAATCTGAAAACACCGCACTATGCTTGACCAACAAACCTTGTATGTCAACATGATATCCATGTTGTCCTGTATCAGCAAACTTATCTGGAATGGAACACTCCATTGCCCACAAGGCCTCTAAATGCCGAAAAACTCTTTCCATACTCGTAGCTGAAATGACCCTAGGAGCATCTGAAGATAATCCCTGTAATACCACCTTTCCCATCTGTTGTGAAACTCAACTGCATAGTTTTAAAGTTCGTGTGATATGGACTTATAGTATGCATTCATTGAACACCCAACACAACATTGGTCTCATCCAAAGAAACGGGACTCGGACTCGGCTCGGACTCGGCAAGGCCAACTCGGACTCGGACTCGGGACTCGGCGTCAGACTCGGCTCCAGACTCGGCTGGACTCGGGAAAGTGAAAAACTCAAAAAATTTAGAGATTTTTTAAGATTTAAAACTTGTTTCATGCACCCTTTATTGAATAAGACACAATAACATCATCAAACTTGGCTCATTTCATTACATAATACATACACAAGTATACATCTATGATCTATCACATAAGCATAAACGCAAATTGTAGCTGAAGGAAATAACAAACATAGATATATAAATATTGTCAAATGTATACAATATTACAAAACTCATGGAATAAAAAATCCATGTCATCATATGATCATCATCAAATGTTCCATACAAATAACAAAGGTAAATACATCTACAAGCCTATGGCGCAGAGGAGTCTGCACCCTCCGGCCCCGACGTCGGCTCCGATGAAGGCCCCGGCCCCCTACGAAGGCGTCTAAGGTAGGTCATAGATGATTGGGCAGCCATAGCCGCTCCTCGTGACACCACGCCATGCTCACCAACATCAGGAACATCTGTGTCACTGTCACCATCTGTGTCACTATCACCATCTACCTCTGAATCTCCTCTCTCTGCTCGTGCTCTCTGCTCCTCCTCTGCCATGGCTACAGCCTCAGCCTCTATATCTACCTGGTCGATCCAATCAGTGTCATCATCACTAAAGACAGCCATAGGATCTGTCTCAATGGCCCACTCTGCCTCAGGATCAACCTCATCTAGAATGATAGGAGAGATGTCAGCTAATGCATTCTTTCTCATTCTCAGGCGGAGGTTGTAGTGAACAAAGATAAGATCATTCATCTTCTCCACGGATAATCTATTGCGCCTCTTGGAGTGTATGTGCTCAAACATACTCCAATTGCGCTCACAACCAGATGCACTGCATGGTTGGCTCAAGATGCGAATGGCCAACTTCTGAAGATTTGGTGTCGTTGGGCCAAAAAAGCTCCACCAATTATCTGAGTTTGAAATGAGAAAAATAAATAAAATCAGTCTCTCATAAACTCATTTAACAATATACAATAAAACTAAAATTAAGCCTTACAATTTATTTTTACCTGGCATCATAGTTGTCCTACTTTCTTTGGCGATAGGACGAGAAAAGGTCTCCCCTTGTGCATTTGAGAACAACTGTAGCTCTCGCATAAGATCTGTCTGAGTACAACCAACAGGTGCCATCTTCTCCATGACTGAGTATAGCCCATCAAGGACCTCCGCATCAGCCCTGAAAGTAGGGCTAAAATGGAATGCCGGATTCAAATAATAGGCTGCTGCATGGATGGGCCTATGAAGCTGATGATGCCATCTCTTATCAATGATCTGCCAAATGGGACCATACTTGCTCTCATCTCCTGCATAGATAGATTTGATGCCCTCTTTCGCCCTATCCATGCCCTCATATATGTAGCCCATTGCGGGCTTTTCTCCATCCGCAACTCGCAACAAAACCACCAAGGGCTTAACAAACTGTAAAATTGAAAATATTGTGTAATTTAAAACATGAGCAAATAAGAGAATATGATGAATAAGTTATAAAACAAAAAGTTAAATAAAAATTGTAGAATTTATAAAAAAATTACCTTCACTATCTCATCACAAGGGCTCCAAAAGCCTCGCTCATCAAAAATGCAGTCTGCCATATCTTTCCCTGCTGGGGTGGCAGCATAGGATGAGGAAGACCACTCCTCACCAACAATCATACGTCTCAAGGCCATCTTACAACGAAGCATGGACTGCAATGTGATGAAGTTTGTGGCAAATCTTGTGATTCCTGGACGAGCTAACTCCTTATGCTCTGTGTATTGTCTCATAAGAGCCAACACCCATGAATGATTATATACAAATTTGCACACATTTCTTGCCTTTTCTACACATGTCTTGACCCATGGAAGTTTTCCAATATCCTCTAACATGAGGTCAATGCAATGGGCGACACATGGAGTCCAAACTATAGATGGGCGCCTCTCCATCAATAGTCTGCCTGCAACAACAAAACTTTGTCGCATTGTAATTAATGAGGTTACGAAATAGAAATTAATTTGCAAACAAAATTAGTTTGTAATCAAAAGTTTACCTGCAGCAACATAATTTGGTGCATTGTCAGTCACCACCTGTACCACGTTCTCTTCACCCACCTCATTAATCACCTCCTCTATCTGCTCACATAGGTAGGTGGCATTCTTGCAATGGGCGGAGGCATCAATAGACTTGATGAAAACGGTGCCCCCTGAAATAAAAAAATAAAGCAAGATCAATGATCATTCAATAAATCATTAAATGAAAAATAAAAAATTAATGCCTAAATGAAACTAAAATTAATCAATCACCTGCGGAAGAAACAAGAAAATTAAGGAGAGTTCTATTTCTCCTGTCTGTCCAACCATCAGTCATGATGGTGCAACCTTTAGTGCTCCATATTTGGCGTTGATCACCCAATTCTTTCTTCACATCATTCACCAATTCAGTCAAAATGGGTCCCCTCAAATCAAACTCAGAAGGGGCTTTGAACCCCACCCCACAAATGGTAAGGGCATCAACCATTTCTTGCCAATAAGGTGACCTGTCACAAATAATTTTAATGAGATAAGTATGTACTATGTATAATGAACTATATACAACAAAAATTAATACGAACAATCAAATTATAAAAATTAAAACAATCAAACATAAAACATTTACCTGGCTGTGAAGAATGGAATACTGCCATAGATCCAAAATCTGCCAACTGCCATTTTAGCAGCATCATGGACCTCCTTGTTCCAACCCATGCTCTCAAGTGACTGTTGGGACCCAGGAGTAGTGCGAGGTGCAAAAAAGGTATCCAACCTAGATTTACGAATCCTAGGTCCAATGCTAACACTCCCACTACCACTGCCAGTGCTAGGAACATGAGAAGGGGCAGAGGCACTGGCACTGGCACTTATAGAAGCAGAACCGGAAGGTAAGGAAGAAGGCCCTCCAACACAACCTAATTGTGTCCCTGTTCCTAAAGGTGCATGTCTCCCAATGACTGTGAGATCCTCTTTTTCTTTCCTTTTCCTTTCAATTTCTTCAACCATTACATAGCAATCACGTACGGCCTCAGTGACTGCTTTTGTGCATGGGTCGGCATCATGCCCACGCACACCAGCAATATGGTATTTCAATCTATATATGCCTCCATGGAATATTGTTTTGCAAAATATACACTTTGTTTGCCCTTTTCTTTGCCCTGGAAAATCCTCATGATATTTCCAAGCAGGGTCCTTTCTAATGGGAGGTCTAGAAGAGGACATTGTATGATTGTTTTGTGAAACTTGAGGCAAATAAGAATGTGAAGGTTGCTGCAATAAATCATTACAAATGCAAAAATAAATTAAGACATTCATTCTGTGTTGTGCATTCATAATTTCATTCTCATTGAACATTTTTTTCAAAAAAGCTAAAGTAGGGTTTGCAATTTTTTTTTTTTTAAATTGTAGGGTTTGTCAAACCCTACTTTAAAAAAAATAAAATTACAAACCCTGGGCCTACATAGTAACATAGAAAAGATTTTGGAATAAAATGTAAAACTTTAAAAAAAAAAAGAATAGAAAAATGAATTTTTGCATATAAGAAACAAAAAAATCTCAAAAAAACAATGTTACCTCTTAGAACTCTTGAAGAAAATTGAAGAAATTGAAGAAATCTTCCTTGCTGGTTTTTCTTCAATGCACCCTTGTTATTCTTTTTATCTCACTTTACTCCTCCTATTTTTGCAAATGAATGAAATGAAAGTCACTTTTAGGTATAAAACAAAAATAACACAAAAAAAACAAGTCAAAAAAACCATTTAAAATTGTTTTTTTTTTAACTTTTCATTGACTTCGCCGCCGGCCGAGTCCTAGGCACGGGACTCGCCGAGTTTGGCGAGTTTGGGCCAAACTCGCCAAACTCGGCGAGTCTGGCGAGTCTGGCTCCTGGACTCGGCAGAGTCCGAGTCCGAGTCCCCAGGCCTCGGCGAGGGTGACTCGCACTCGGACTCGCTGAGTCCAGGCGATATTCGTTTCTCTGGTCTCATCAATGTTGATCACATAAAGTCATCAATAAGGGAGTAATTACTAATTAGCCAAAGTCATACTCAATTGTGGAACATGATTAACACAACACAATGTGCCATTCACTATTCACGCATGAAAACCATCATGCTCATTTGTGCAGGTCTCACCATCCATCTGCTCATGTTGCTCATCAATAACTTGTGTTTCCTCCAACTCATCTTCACTATGTTCCTCAAAGACTTCAATCTAGTGGGCTTTGCATACACTTCTACACTCTAAGTCACCATGTTCGAATACAAATTCGAGTTCAGCAACCATAAAATTCGAATCAAGTTCGACAAGGGCAAAAAATTCGAAAAAAAAATTCGGCATTAAATTCGCCTTATATAATTTTATTGTTTTTAAAAATGTAAGTAATATGTAAAATAGCTTGCAAAGTAATATTCAAATGTATGAATTTTTTGTTTTAACTTTAGAAACAAATAAAGAACTAAAAAAGTAAACAACATAATAAAAAACTATTAATATAATATTAAACAATATTATTTTTTATTTTGTGTATTAAATAAAACTAAAAACGAACAATTAAATATTAAATGAAAATCCAATAACAATATTTTATTTGGTAATAAAACCTAAAAAAATAAATAAAATAAATTGCTGAACAAACCAAACAATACTTATAGTAAATCGAATAAATTTAATAAAACCTTAATAAAAATAAAAAATTTGCATGCAGAAGTGGCCTACCTAGGCAAGTTGGGAGGACGTGGGAAAAAGTGCAAAGCGCAGAGTGCATGGTGACGAGCGCAGAGTGCACAAACCTAGCTTCGGCGACGACTTCCACGGGCGACGGCAACGACGACAACGACGGTTTTGGAGATGCAATGGCAGACGCCGAACAAAGATTCTGCAAAGTTTATTGGAGTTTAATGACTTTTTCCGTTGAATTTCATCCAGATTTTTGTGAATTTCAAACACGGGTTTTAAGATTCGGTGAATTTCGAATCTGAAGGCAGAAATTTGCCGAATGCGGTGACTTAGTAAGGCGCACGATAGTCAAAGCAAGCTTCTTTTGTCTCAACTCGTCCCACAAATATCGAAGTTTACCACCAACTGGCATAGACATCTCACCTATTGGTCTAGTAATATTTTGGTTTCTTGTCCTTCTTTTGTAGTAAATTTTGTTATAAGGGTCTTTGCAAAAACTTGCTAGGAAACCTAGCTTGTGGTGTAGATAGCTCCATATTCCTTGAATGCTTAATAGCATCCTGCAAGGATGGCGGATCAAAAACTTTGGCCCAACCCTTGAGAGGTTTTGACAAACCTTTTATGAACCAAGAAATCAACCTCTTCTCGATCACATCAGGAACCATTGCTTACAACCGTTAAAACTCTGAAATGTATGCATCAAGTGTCCCAACCTGTCTCAATCGAGCCAACTCCCTAGAGTGTGCCTTTGAATCCTTGTGGTCAAACCGCTCTATTAATGTAGTGCAAAAATGATCATAAGAATTTATAACACCATGACCCTGTGTCACTAAACCATGATACGACCACTCATGTGCAGCTCCTTCAAGGTGAAGGTAGCAAATTTGATGGCCTCAATCTCCTTAATTTGATTTAGGGCAAGGTAAGTATCCAATTTCTGAATCCAAGCTCTATCTGTACCCTTGGATGATCCATCAAAACTCGGTAAGGATAGACGTCCCAACATTTTGTGCAGCCCATAATTCTACTTCCCTTGATTCCATTGTTTCTGCTTTGGCTTGATTTGTTTGGTGACCTACAAGTAATTTCTAAAAGAGATAGCTGACTGAAATCTTCCCTCAAAGCTTGATACTTAGTCAAAGTTTCAGCATCCGCATTGTCCTCTATCCTCTTGTGTAGGCTCATCCTCTTGTGTAGTTTCTGGATTGTGATGAACCTGAAAGTTTGCTAGTAGAATGTTCATTGTTTTCTGCATCTTTGCTACTTTCCTCTTCCTCCATATGCACCAGATTTCTTCCATTTGCTGCGTTATGAACCATCTGACTCAAAAAACGATTGTTATCCTGTAACTGTCTTAGCATTTTTGCAAACATTTGTTTTGCCTCCTTTTCACTTGTTGATGGTGTTAGATCGCTGCCAGCCATTATTCCTTTCTGTTTTTCCAAGTTATGACAACCCTTTCCACACATACAACCGGCCTAAACATGCTGCCAAGACTTGCAGCTCTGATACCACTGTAATATCCCCAAATATGGATGAAAGAAAAACAATAATATCTCCAAAAATAGGGCACACTAATTTTTGTTTTTTTATTTGCATATTAGAAATTCATCAAACTCAGATTTACATTCAGATTATAGAACTGATTTTTCTGCTAATATAAATAAATTTCTGACTATCGAAAAAGTACAGAAAATCATTTCAAACCTGCCCAGAAACTTCAGAAATGATTCACTTTCACTTACTTTTTATTTTTTCTGAGATGAAGGTAATTAACAATACGCAGATTTAGACACAAGTACCTCAGAAATGTTTTTTAAACCCTAGCCGTCTTTGTGAAATACCCAGAAAATCAGAACTACGTCTGTTCAACTTGTTTCCACTTGTCCTTGTTGCTATCTTAATGAAAGTCAGTAATATGAAGACACCTTGCTGTTGTTAGCCCAAATCTGAACCCAAACTCGTTAAGGAATTGCAACTTTGTAAATGATGTGCTAGGACATGACAAACCAAGGCCCTTCCACTGAAACACACCCTTTTAACTATGGGAAGCCCATATCTTTCTCCGAAACCAGGGATATTCAAGGGTTTCAAAACTTAAGCCAAAGATTGCAACAACAAAAGATTAAAGACTGATAACATAATGAGCCCTAGAATGTTTTATAATAACTCCCAAAGAGATAATTTAACATCAATTTTTGATCCACTACCAACTCAATCCAATGCTCCACATTAAAACCCTAAAAATGAGCCAATAGGCTCCTTCAAAACACACATCCCCTTTGCCCTTTTTATCACATGTTTACTAGAATCACTTAAAATATATCTTAAGGGGGACAACTTAAGTCTTTAGACTAGGAGTCACTTAAGTTCATTTAAGTTGCAAAAAAAACGTGTCCACAACTTAAGAAGAGAATAAAATACAAGCCAAGACTCCACACATACCCCAATAATGCTCTACATCCTCTTCCTTTTGGCCCTTTGGGTAATCCAAGGAAAGGACAGCCAATGCACTGTTAATCCTGAAGGTTTGAGTTGGGGACATCACAAATTTCCATCAGACTAGTTCCTTTTTAGATAGCTAAGGCCTTGAAGCATAGTTCAACTACTCGCCAAAAGCAAAAACTCGCCAAGGCCCAAAAAAAAAACTCGGCAAAAACTCAACAACTTAAAAAATTGCTTAAATTTAATAAGAAAGCTTTTTTTTATTGCAAAATTCAATGAGGAGATGCTTCCAACGAGTCAATAAATGAGTACACAAATGAAACAAGCTGAGTCTAGATATATTTGATTGATTTAAATGCAAATTGGGAACAAAATGGCATCCTCTTGTGGAATGCTGATGGTTGATAGACTGAAACAAAATGAAATAGCAAATTGTTCTTGTAAAACTAAATGTGAATACTACATCAAAACATTTTACATCTTCCTCTTCCCAGCTCTAGTGAAAACCAGGGGAGAGATAGAACTAAAGGGTCTAGTCCTACAAGTCCGATGTGGCTTCTCCACCTTGCCAAAATTAGGTTGAGGGTAGCACCACTCGTGGGGGTCTGAGGGTGAGAGAGAGGGGTAGAGAGATGGGTCTAGATCTTGGGGGAGAGAGGAGAGAGTGAGATAGAGAGTGGTAGTGAGAGGGGATAAAGGAAGAGTGATAGGGAGAAAGATTGGTCTAAAATTCAGGGCAGATAAAGTGAGATAGAGAGAGCAAGAGAATGTTGATAGGAGCCTACTGATTACTGAAAGTTGACTAAGTTTGAAAATTAAAAAGATCTTCTAAAACCTAGAATTTGCATTATAATTCCTAGAGATCTGAAACCACTCAAACATCTGGCCAATATATACATGAAATATAACTTATGACTTATACTTAAATGTTATATTTCATGTATATATTCTGATGAAGATAATGAGACCGACTTGAAAAAAAAATTAGATAATTTTTTGACATGTTTGGGCCTCTTTTTTTTAATGCAGCTGAGTTTTTGCTAAAATCTTGCCAACTTCTTGTGAAAAACTCACCCAAAACTTGGTGAGCTTTTCCCAAAAACTCGGCGAGTTTCTTTTGTGAGTCAATGGCGTAAATACTTGCCTAGCAAAAAAACTCGCCAAGTATTCCATCTATGCCTTGAAGGGCCGTGACAACAAGTATCAGAATGGACATTGAATCGATGGTTCAATGGTCAAGGTTTGTATAGATTTCTTACCATCATGTTTTCTAATTTTCTGTAAGAATTTCTTATGTATAGGAATAATTTTCGCTCTCTCAATCCATTACAAATGTAACAATGCTCAGTTTGGTTGACTGTATCCACAACCAACCTTACTGCTTTGATCTCTGCTTGCTACCAAGTCTTTTACTTTTCTTTCAACAATTTTCCTTATGCTTCTGTCAGATGTTCCACAGAGTTTGCTAAGAAAGGTCAGTTTAATACGCTTCTCCATATGGTTTACAGTTTTAATATGCTTATATGTTGGTAGAGAATGATTAAAATAGCTCTGATATTGTTACATTTTGACTTCCCTGTGCCTTTATATTCACAATTGAAGTGAAAGATGTCTGCCATTATGGTTTCCATTTATCTCTATTGCGATCCCACTCAAGCACTGCAAGGAAAGTGATAAACAAGTATCCTATTCAGTCCTTGGAGGACTGGAGTATGAATAGCATCAAACCTACTGTGGGAATGCTTGTTAGGTGCTAGCTATATTACATTTATTACTGGCTTCCATCTGGAATCTAACTTTGTTATCCATCCTGTCGGGCATAACTTCAGTGCGGTGGTCAATGTTATTGTCAAAGAGATTTTTTTGAAAACAATCATATTTGAAGAGATGAAATGGAATAGTTTACATAATGTCGGTCACAAACATCACCCCAGCAAATAATAAAAACAAAATTGCACTTAGTTTAGGTTATTATATTGACAGATGCATTATCAAAGCTTTCTCTGCAATATTGACAAAAACAAGCATCACCATCAACAGTATTATCCATTTTTTAAATGTAATGTTTTATTTAGTAAGACTGATACATAATAAATATAACATAAACATTGAAAAATAAATTGAATGAAGAATGATTCAATAGTCGGATAATTACATTGAACAATATACACGCGTATATATAGAGGTTACAAGACGATGTTCTATAAATAGAACTAGTTGTTAAAGTGAAATCAAATAAGCTAAAAAGCTTGAAAAGTTAAATATATAGCTTAAAAGGCTAAATAATGAAAAACTAACTTAACAAGCTAAATAAGTCGACTAAAAAGCTAAATAGCTAAATAAGTCGACAACTAAGATGACTGCTAAAAATAGAAGATGACCATTATAGAAGATATTAATATTATTTTAACACCCTCCCTAATGGTCATCATACTCAATACCCTACAAAAGACACTATAGGTTTTATGATCACAAATGCAAAGACCATTTGCTGCTACGGAGACCCTCCCAGGATCTGCAAAATGTAAATGACCAAGATTACCAAAAGCCATCCAAGCTAATGTAGCCCTCACACACGAATTAGAGAGCTGACACACGCGAATTATTGAAGCTTGAAACCATGATTTTGAGGAAAAATCGACAAACCCTTTTGCAGAAGAGTACTGAGTAGTGTTTACTCCAACAACTCCTAAACAGGCTACAAGATACCATGGTTGTAGATGTTCGCCCTGTTTGATGCGACCCAAACTGACTGCAACAAAGCTCGATTTTTTAGGAGAAAAATCGACCAAAACCAGAGAACTTCGCGAATCACAAATCCCATGCGAACTTCGCGTATTACAGATGATTTTTGAGGAAAAAATCGTAAAAACCAACAAACAATTTTTGAAGAAAAAATCGTGAAAACCTAGAAATCCCATGCAAGCTTTGCGGATTACAGATAATAATTTTTAAGGAAAAAATTCTAAACCCTGCGAACAATTTTTGAGGAAAAAAATGTGAAAACCAACCCATGATTTTTTGTGGAAAATCGATGGACAATTTTTCAGGAAAAAATCGTGGAAACCCTGGGACCTGTAAAGACGAGGTTTGGCCTAAATCAATCTGATAAAGGTAACGATATTCAAATATCGTGAACATGCATCGTTTCCAGGTGTTGTGGCAGCTGTTGAACTTTTGACTGTGTTCCAACATGATGTTGGTCAAAGATGCCATCACGAAAATGGAGGTTGAACGAGGTCAACCTAGTGAAAGCATGAGAGAGAAGAATCTGATTCAAAAATCAGAATAGAAGCAGCTACACAAAAAATCTGAAACCTTGGAGTGGAATTTGAGACACGAATCCCAATGCGCAAATTTCGAGGTTTGGAAGAAACCCATAATAATTTGCAGAAAAAAAAAATATAGATGATTTTTTTTCCAAAAATAAAATATAGACGATGTACAGCATAAATATCGCTTAGAAGACACCAAAATTCCTGACGTCCACAGAAGTAGCAAAAATCGCGAACTGTTTTTAAATTCCAAGGCCTTGCTGGCACAAAATTCGAGACATGGAAAACAACGCACCCAGAAAAATCTGAGACCAACCTAGAAAAGATCTCAAAAAACTCACCAAGAATCTGAAACTAGAATGCAAATCTGACGGCTCAAAAATTGAGGCACGTAAAACGATGCACCCAGAAGAATCTGACAACGACCCCATGAGGTCTCGAAAAACCCACCAAGAATCTGAAACCAAAATAAAATTTTGACTTGAACTGAAGGGTCAAAACCCTAGTAAAAAATTGCAGAAACTCTAGGAAAATTTTCAATATGCAAAAAAAAACCTTCAGGTTGCAGGCCTGAAAATCTCCAAAACCCTAAAAAAAACATGAACTGCTGCTCAGCACAAAGAAATTTGCTCACGAACCAGAAACCCTCAAAACCCTCAAAAAGCCTTCAAAAAAGCAAAATCGTTTTTTTTTTATAAAAAAACAATATAAAAAATCTAGAAAATAATCCAGAAAGAAGGCCATGAATTTTTATTAAAAAATTCACCAAACTTTAAAGAATCCCATTGACCCGCTCTGATACCATGAAAAAGAAATTGAATGAAGAATGATTCAATAATCAGATAATTGCATTGAACAATATACACACGTATATATAGAGGTTACAAGACGGTGTTCTATAAATAGAACTAGTCGTTAAAGTGAAATCAAATAAGCTAAAAAGCTTAAAAAGCTAAATATAGCTTAAAAGGCTAAATAATGAAAAACTAACTTAACAAGCTAAATAAGTCGACAACTAAGATGACTGCTAAAAATAGAAGATGACCATTATAGAAGATATTAATATTATTTTAACAAGCATTGCATAAAAGTCAGCAAGAGTAGGCAAGAATTTTCCCAACAGTTTTTAGGTTGCAACCTGTAATGTACAGGTCTTATCTGCTAGCATAATTCTTTTATTTTGCTTATAAACAATAAACAATGTCCAAATCTGTGTGTTGCCCTTTATTTCGCTTTTAGACCATGTGGGAAAGTTTGCATTAACTAAGGGCCTTAATGCAGAGAAACAAGGTGAAACTATTCCAATAAAATCTTCTACAAATGTGTAGGCAAATCTGAAATATGTTTCTTTATCCAGGATTATGTTATATCCTCTATTGGAACGCTACCTGTTTCCCAATAGTTACATACATCATTTAACATCATTATGTCTTAAATTAGGTTATTGAAATTAGAAATATATATAATGCAATAAATAACTAATTAAATTTAGGGTTTGCTCCAACTTCTTCCCTAACCCTATGGAAGATGGTGGAATTACTGTGCTAGGGTGCTTGGAAACAGTCTATGAGCGGGCTCCCTCAAGGTTTCTTAGGAACATATGTTTATGCCCATCTCAGAACTACTCCGCCTTTCCCTACACAAACCCCCTATCCCTACATAGGCATTAGCGGAAGACTAAGCACTAGAGCATTAATATTTTAATTTCTTTATATATTATAGATGTGAATGCATACAATTCGAATTAAGTAAAAAAATCTGAATATGCAAATGGTTGACAAGAATCCTAATATGTGTTTTAAAATTTTAAATATATAATTATAATATTATAACTAATTAGAGTTTCTTATTATTGATATTTCAGATCATATATTTGCAGATATTCCCTGAATGCATATTTGAGATACATCATACTGGTATATTAATTAGTTGCCACTGGATTGTAATGCCCTATCCTCTTCTTTCAGTTTTATTCCAATTAGCTGTCACACGATGCTTTTCCAGTAATCAGAATCTGCCAGTAAGATAGATTTCTGCTTCTTTGATGCCTCCCCTTTTCTCCACATACATCGTACCATTTTTATATCATATCCTATCTCTATTAAGAGATGCATCTCCTTGAATAGCGACGACCATATGAAAGGTCACAAATCCTTTTTTAAAACTCCATCTCTGCCCTTTAGTTAACAAATCTAATCACTCCGTTTCATGTGTATTCGATGTTTATTAGGATATATCAATCATAATATTGGCTGCCTTTATGAAGTATTAATCGCTGCTTATTAGACATAATAACTTTTGACTTTTACTAATTATAACTTCTGCTTTTGTGTACACTTTAATGCAAAGTTGCATGGACACGGATACAGTATCAGATACGGATACGGTATCGGATATGGATACCGCTATTTTTTAAGACCCCCGATATGGATATGGCTGGATACGTGTTGACGTGTATTTTGTACACCATCATACACAGAATAAAATACCTAAAGGCATCTTATCCTCTCTTGAGAAAATAGTCTCTAACTGCTGAAGATTCGCGTAAAGGATCAGTTAGGTAGACTCCAAGGTTCTTTGATGTAGGGTCTCTACGTGTGGATAAGCTCCAGTGGTATGATGTGATTTGCTGGAATCACAAGGGGACTTACATTGAACTTCCGATCTGCTTTGCTGGAACACAGGCTCTGACTAACTTGGATTTGAAAAAATGAAAAAGGAAGGGCGAAGAGAGGATCTAATCCTAATACTAAGAATGTAGGAGCAATGATTGATTTTGATGAAACTCCAACTAGGTCTTGTTTTGACATCAATGGAACATCTACACAAGGCTAGTGCGATCTTCTATGGGAAGCTTTATGATGTTCAAATCATCACCGCAACCATAGATACCATCCAAGTTGATGCATATCAATGGAGAGGCGACAAATTGAAATTGAGCTTGAGCTGAACGATTCCAGTTGACTACACAAGGCAAGTCTGCAATCAACAAACTGCTAGTAGTATGGGTATACGAATTTCACCATTAATCAAGCACATTTCCTCCATTCATCTAATTATCTACCATCTAAGATTGAAGACTTCAACAAGAAACCATGCAAATTGCAAGAAAACGACATATTTCACCATTACTTCAATGAAAATGGAGTTTGGTTACAATCAATGGCAACAATTTCTTGCCTTGTCCTCCTATTCTACTATCTATCTACTAACTACTTTCAACTATTTCTATCCTATCTCTCTAATTCTCTCTAATCTTTTTACAAATGAAATGTCTGGGCTTATATAGTGCCCACAATACAATTTGATGGCTTAGATCAATTCAAGATCAATGGCCAAGATTCAACAATGAAAAACCCTAATTAGGGTTTGTTACAACCATTACATAACATTTAATGTTTGACCAATGATAAAATTGTATTGCTTGGACACATGTCCTCTCTAGAAAAATCGACCAATGGATCGCCGGGGTAGGTACATCGGAGTTTGTGCCACCTTCCATAAGTTAAATACATTGAATCTGGACATGCTGAGATGGACTCCACTGATTGGAGAGATGATGATTAGGACGCCACCTTACTTGACACTTGGAACTTGGTAGATATTCAACTTGATGTTGTTGAGAAGCTTGCTTTAATTAATTCATCTGGAGCTATTTTGCTTCTTCAACGAGCCCTTGTTCTAACTCCTTGTGTCCTTGATGTGCAGGAAGATGATGTACCTCGCCCTGGAACACTGGATTGAAAGAGGTCGCCCATGTCTTGGCTTGACCATCCTGGCGAAGACCGTCCTTGATCCGGCTTGATTTTCCTTGAAGAGACCTCCATTTGATGCCTACACAACATTTCAAAATTAGTACCATGATTTAGCAATACATAACATAAATTAGAGAGCAATTTTTTAGGAAACTTAATGATAAGTCCTTTATTAATCATTTCCTAAAAACGATTGAGCTAAGGAAAAACAAAATTTCAAAATTCAAAAAAATTAAGGCAATGACGATCAACGTTCAAAATCAAAACAATAAATCCATATCGCCATACCTCTTTGAGAGCTTAACTCTAAAATGCAAAATAAAGGAATTCGCCTAGGCAAAATTTGAAATTCGATAGTCTTGATGTGATCTTCAAAAGAACGTTCCCCTTATCAACTTCGCCACCCTTCAAGTCTTGGATGTGATCTCCTCTTCAAGTTAGCAATTTCGCCATCTTTGATATGTCCTTGACGTCCTAGGCAACTTCGCTCAAACGGAAACTTCAAGTTCGCACCACCTTGCTTTGAAATAAAATTCGCTCCTTCAAACACACTCGCACTTCTCCCTTTGATCGCATTTGAATGATAAAATGGTGATGTGAAAATGAAGATTCTCACCCTCCCTTTATAGCGCTCACCTCATACTTACCTTAAGGCGGACTTTGTGAAAATAAAGCAAATTAAACGATTTTTTAATAAATAACAAGGCCGACTTCTAAAATACCAAGCGCTCCCTTTTGATTTTTATTAAATTAATAATTAATTATTAAATGCCTTTATTTTTAATTAATAAATTTTGATTTTTTACAAAGGCAAAAATAATTAATAAATACATACCATGCGCTATTTAAATGCTTTTAATTAAATATCGATTTTTTCTAGCATTTAAATAAATTTAAAAAAATGTGTTTTAAGCGCCAAAATGAAAAAGTGAGAAGATACGTACCTCATCGCCTTGGTCCCTGACTGAGGGACAGGAGCGATCCATCAATTTGGTCATGATTCTTGCAATTTTTACGTCCAAGGTCCTCATTTCTACGTTGAATTTGCCATTTTCCTTGGGATCTTCGAACTTGATTGATTTATCCTTGCGATTGAATGTCCTTTTGTGGTGATATCGCCCTGGTCCCTTGGAGAGGGACAGGAGCGAACTTCATGCTTTCTCTTTGATTTTGCATCTTCGATCTCCAATTTTCCTCATAAGGCGAACATTAGTGTTATTTCTTCATTCCATGCTTGTCTTACTTGGCTTCCACAAGGCGTATGGATGTCTGGAAGGATCATCGCCCTTGTCCCTTGGAGAGGGACAGGAGCGATCTTGAAGCTCTAGCCGAAATGCGTCATCTTTCAACTTTGGTTCCTCGTTCATTGCCTCTTAAAGGACGTCCTTGATCTTGTGTAAACTTGCCTTGACATGCATTTGAAGGAAAATGAAGGATCCTATGCAAATCGCTCTGGTCCCTCCCTGAGGGACAAGAGCGAACCTAGGCATTTTGGTCCCTTGTTGGCATTTGGTAATCTTCAATTTGTCTTAAACGCGTTCATTTCGCCTCTTTCCTTGCCTTTGATGTCTCGATTCGTCCAAACAAGGTCAGGAATGGCTCAACTAAGCATTTTCGCTCTGGTCCCTTGGTGAGGGACACGAGCGACTCGCCTTGGTCCCTTGGAGAGGGACAGGAGCGCTTTTCGCTCTGGACCCTTGGAGAAGGACACGAGCGAAATTTGACTTTTCGCACTCTCTATCAGGATAATTTTTATGGAATATAACATTTAAGTATAAGTACTTTAAGTTATATTCCATATATACTTTCAGGATGTTTGAGAGTGGTTTCAGACCTCCAGGAGTTATATTGCAAAATCTAGTTTTTGGAGGTTTTTTCAGTTTCCAGACTTAGTCAAATTTCAGGGTCAGGACATTCCAGACTTAGCCAAATTTCAGGATCAGGACCTCACTCAAGCCGGACTTGCCACCCTATTGATCTCCCCGACAGCGCTTCAAGTTATATTCATTTGATAAAATGCACCTCTTTGGACCTTTTCACATCGTCAAGACGTTAAAATCCTGCAAGGACAAAGCAGAATCTGATTTGTAGCTCCGGTCCTTCACTGAGGGACAGGAGCGATTTTTCTCCTGGAGGCATTTCTGTGCTCATGAAAATCTTCAATTTATATTCAATGGAAAGATCTCGCCTTTCTCCATCACTTCCAATTTGTAATTCATCTTGACCCTGCAGGAATAGTAAGATATTTGAAAACGAGCTCCCGTCCTTCACTGAGGGACAGGAGCGATTTTGCTCCTACAGGCCAAAATAACATGATTTTTCACATTTTAACACTTCACAAGGCGAAAACAAATCATTTCCAATGCCTAGGATCAAAAATCAAAAATGTCAAAATTTGGTCAAAAATATTCAATTGGACAAAAATTCACATTTCATCTTCAACACTTAGACAAATTTAAGCTCTGCATCAACATTCCAATTGAAAATAGACCATTCTGGCGAATTCATTGCATTCAAAATTTGCATTCTAGAAAAGGAAATTCAAAAAGCTCTCAAAACCAACTGGATTCAAACCAAAACCCTAAAAAGCAAAGCGAAAACGAGCAAAAAACATGGGTCCCCATTTGCAATGGGGCGATGTGTGAAAACGTCACAACAATACGTCATTCATAAAAAACCAAAGTTACCCCGAGTTTCCGGGACGGGGACGAGGACGGTAGGAGACGGCGGGACGCGTTTCCGGGACGGCAAATGTTTTTGCCAAATTTGGGGACGGCGGGGGACGGAAAAGGGGATGGCTATATAAAATATAGGAAAAATTTAAAATATATAGGAAAATTTCAAAATTCTAAATGTTCATATGAAAACATGGATAAAGCATGCATACATACATTATATTCATATGAAAACAATAAAACATGGATATAGCATGTGTATGATACTATGAAAAGTTGAAAACATTTTAGAATCTAAATTCTGAACATACAACATTGTTAATACTCAATAGACAATATGCAATTATGCATTCATAAATCAGAATTTCAATTCATTCACATTGTCAATATGCATATCATAATAGATATTAAAGAAATAACATACAAAATGTCAAAACAAAGAGGTTAAATATTCCCTACTTCTATCGACGCAGTTTCCCCCCATATTTTTCAACGGGGGTTTGGGGGTAGTGCCCCCAAGGTGGGGTCAAGGGGCAGCGCCCCTTGCGCGCTCCCCGTCACGATATAGGGCGGGGTCGAGGGGCAGCGCCCCACGAGGCCAAAAAAACTTATTCTTTAACAAAGGCGCTGGGTGTTATTTTACTATTGACTCGCCGAGTTTGGCGATTTTCTAATCTCTGTGTCAAAATGCCCAAAGGCTACACTGCTGCCATATAGTTTCATTGTCAAAATTATGAATTAAATTAATAAATTTAAAATTTAATTAATGTTATCTTTTAATTTTTTTTATTTTTAATAACAATTTGAATTAATAAGGGGCATATAAGAAAATTTCAAAAAAAATTTGAAAATACAACTTTTTAAATTTTTTTAATATTTTTTAATGGCCTTAGATATGGGGGATGTTTGGCCGTCCCCGGGACGGATTGGGGACGTCCCAGCCGTCCCCAACCGTCCCCGGGACGTATGGACGTCCCCCAGAGCTAGGGCAGGCGTCCCCCCGTTTCGGGGACGTCCCCTCAAAATGGGGGACGTTCCCTCAAAATGCAGGACAATTTGGGGACGGGGGGCAACGTCCCCTGGCCGTCCCCAAGTCCCCGAAACGTCCCTGGGACGGGGACGGGGGTTTTCAGGTTGGGGACGCGTCACATACACATATATTTAACACAATTTTCTAAGTTATTCAAGGAGATTTTCATTACTTCAAAAGCAATATAGACACATAATTGCTACATAAATAATGATAAGTTTATTTGACATTTTACAATATGCAGAGATAGTAGAGTTGCATTGGAAGATAACCCAAAAAATGGGTCATTGAAATAAAAAAACATTTCAGTTGTCTTTCTCATTTGGTGTAGGTTTTGTTAATATCAATTTTTAAAAAAAAAAATGTATGAATGAAGTTTCCTAAAATTAAATTTAGGAAGATTTACGTCAAATTTTTAAAAAAATCATATCACATTAGTATCTAGCTTGGTTGGAAATCAAGGATTTTTGGACATGCGTGGGTACAATATTCGACGTGTATCCGGATTGTATTGGATACATATCTGTTTCAGAAATGGGAACAGATACGGGGATACACATTCCCAGGGAGGGACAAAGGAGTTTCCGGCCACTCTGCTTTAATGTGATTGGTGCCTTTTTATCATCATAATCGCTGCCAATAAACACTAAAGGCTGATTATCATTATGTACTGCTGAGGGGACAATCTCTGACATCTGCAGTCCACTTAGTATTTGCTTCAATAATTAACTTTATCTATTTTGCAGGTTACCGATCAGGATGAATGCAATTTTTTATATATAATTTTTATTGAATATATTTTCTGAATTTATTTATTATTATATTTGTTTCTAATTACATTGATATGATAATGAATATTTATTTATTACATTTTATTTTATTGAATTCATAATCAGGGGCATGGCAGATTACCACTAAAGCTTATTATGTAGATGCATAAATCAGCATCAACAATAAAATCATAGCATCGATCAAATTGTGAATTCTCCAAAAATACTTTGTTAATCTTCCAAATTAGAGGGCATCGTCCCTAATTTAAAAGTTTATGCAAGAGAAAGAATACTCCCCACTACACTGCAACCACAAACTCAAAACACAAATACCAAGCACAAACAGAGACTTTCTGCAACTATAATATCATTTATCAAAGCTGCAAATTCTTTATTACACACATTAATAACTCATATTCAAATTGACCATTCTATGGCCCCTTAGCTCTGTCACTATCTTCTTTACACAAATTATGTCTCCTTTCTACTCTACACAGCCTTCACTAATCTCCTTTCCTTCACACAATTAGTCTTCACTCTGGCTGCAACCCACACCTGTACAGCCCCACATTTGGTCCTTATTTATAACGTATCTCTTTCTGAAATTGTTGGCATTGATTCATTTTCAAATTCGATTCATATTATCTGTTCGTTTTCCCCCTTGAATCATTAGACGATCTGCAATTCCTCATCCCCTACCTGTCTTACTCACTTCTCCATCGATGGAGGCCTCTCTAGCTTCCTGCAGCTTTTCTATTTATTCATCGCACAATATAAGTAATTAATATTTTAATTATAAATTTCGTTTGAAGTTTTCTAAAGCCTTTCTATTCTGCGCATATCATGAGACCACAGTTCGATTGGCATTTTTTCACTCGACCCCCCAGGGTGGAACCGATGACGGCGTGGAACGGTTCACGAGCTCATTCTATGTTTCCACGTGTTTACCAGGAGACATGAGCTTTGATGGATGCCAAACACTGTTTCAAAGCTCCTATTTTGGCACGGGCTGGGAGGGTATATCTGTGGGTTGCGGAATTTGGTTCTACATCTGCTAACGTGATCAACAAATCTATTTTGTGCATATCCTACTTTCACTGCAGTCCAAGAGACGTCTCTTTTAGGCACACTGTAAAACAGCCAACCTGCCCTGTTTTTGCTTCCACATTTTGCATAAATACCTACCAGGGAAGTTGCAACTGTCACATTGATGATTTTTAATGAATTGATGGACATCCATGCCCTGTTCCTAAGCTCACAGGCTGATCACAGAGAATAGAGAACGTATTAAACTCGCTTATCACAGCCAGCTGGATAGAAAATCAGAGCCGACAACATGGAAAGAAATGAACTTTTGCAAAATTGATTAGAGTGAAGCCAGACCAAACAAACCAAAACTTGAAACAAATAAACTGAGACAAATTGTTTTTAGTTGGTGCTGATTGTGGTTGCACCCGGGTGCTCCTGCACCAACAGTGATATAACAAGGACCCTGTCTCTAGCTTGTCAAGGGCATGGATGTATATTGTTCTTGAAGGATTAATGAGTGGATGATTAAATGTTGCTTGAATGGTTTGATGCATGAATGGTTGATGTGTGAATGATTGATATTTGAATGATAAGATATGTATAATTGATTGATTACTGTTGAATGATTGATATTTGAATGTTTGATTCCTTATTTCCCAATTGATGTTTGATGGGTGATCGAATGATTTCCTTTGATTTGATGATTTGATGTATTGGTTTGTGATGAATTTACAGTTTGATTCCAAATGGATTTCTGATTATGTATATAGCTGAATGAATTGGTATCTGAAGATGAATTCGTGAATTGTGCTGAATTGATGCTGAATTGGTTCTTGAATGAATTTCTGTTTGATTGAGTTTCTTGGATGAATGATGCTTCTCCTTATATCCATTTCTTGAAGGAGTCACCACCTTCACAAGTAATGAGTCACCACCATTCACAAGAAATGAGTCACCATCCTTCATTGCTGCCTTCTGAGAATAATTCTTTATTTCTAAATTGATTGATGTTTTCGTTCCCAATTGATTACGGATTGGATGAATCATGGATGTCCTCAAATGAAATGGTCTTCCTTTTATATCTTATGTTTGATGGAGTCGCAACTCTTCATTTCATGCCTTTGGACCATTCATTAAACTTAATTAAATTTTAATTATATCATATTATATTTTTATTATTATTATTTATTATAAAATCCTATTTCAAAAAGGGGACATTACAATGAATGCATATGACGATTAATGCCAAGATTTTAAGGGAATCTAAATTACAAATTATTTCTCCAATTAAACTGTAGACATTTGAGAACCCTTTCAAAGAGTGCAGACACAAAATATACATAGGATTGCAAGTTAAATGACACGTTATTCCTAACAATTCGTTGTTATTTTTTCCTTTTTGAGTGGGCTACACAAGCTTTATCACATGCACATGTATGGTGGAGGTCAAAGATGATATTTAAAGGACAACCTATTTGGTTGTGATTTTCTTAATTAATCAGTGATAGGCAGCTCAATTTGTAAGGAAAAATCAAAGGTAATCTAACTTACCAATTGTTTATTGGACATGACTGTAAATTTTGAAGCATTCTGTTGCTTGCCTAGGTATAAGGGTTCATATCACTCTAAAATTCTAACTTGTTGGGAGCATTTGCATGAAAAGTGGAAATATGGCTTTGTTTGATTTCCCCATCTTTGTTTGGGCTTCATTATGATATCAGCAGCAAAATTTAATTTATCGTCTGCAATGGCATTGCAAAGATTAAGCTTCCAATGTGATCATATGAAGGAAGCTTACTGGTTGGATCAAATACTGAAACATTGAACCCACTTTAGTAATGTATCTCTATATAAAATGATTGCATTTTAATTCCAACTCTGCCTACAATATGTATGTATAACAATGGGGAATTGTGAACAAACAAGATTGTGTCATTGTGCTAATATGATCGGACTACCTACATTTTTTCAACCATTGGGAATTCTGAGGCAATGGCAAACTCTTGCAACCAGACATTCATCACTTGAATCCAAGTAAAAGTGCTTTACTGAGCCAATTGCCTATTATTTATATTTTGTTGATCGACTCAATAAAGGCCTTTGACTTGGTTTTAAGACGTTTCCGGTTTTAACAATGTTTGCTAAATGCCTTGGAATTGCCAATGGTTGGAAATTAAAGGGCAGAAAGATTGCCATTTTTGAATCTCCTTGGCTAAAAGAAAGCTGGTAAATATATAAATTCATACGATTTATATTGCATGCTCATTGATAGATTTATATTGCATGCTCATTGAAAGACGTTATCATACCATTAATACCATAGAAGACTCTGGAGACTCAAGCTAGTAATGAATGATGGATCTTCATTTAAAAATTTCTTGGTAGTTACACAACCACAGTTTCTGGCATACTTAAAGACTCATTCAAGTTTTTCTTATGAGGATATGCTATGAGATAGAGTTCAATGGGTTACGTATTAAGCCAACCGAATTGGGGGTTCCACAAGCTGTTTCGATCTGAATATCTTTTGATATTGTTTTGTAATATTGTGTCATATGTGCATTTGAGATTCGATGTGAATCGGAATGAAATTTCAGAGTTCGTTTCAAATTTTTTGTTGGACACCCTTGAATGTAAGATGGTGTTTTACCAAAATAATCTTTATCTGTGCATTATCTTATCTTAGGAGTTATCTTTGAGCAACTGACATTGGTGGAATTGAATTTGTGAAGAATATTATACAAATTAAATAGTTTATTGCTTCGGATGATAAGGTGCCACTGAATATTGTTCCCTCATATCTGAAATTTATGCTGTGTTGTTCAGGTCATAGCATTAAATGGATCATTGGAGGCTGAAGGCGAGCTCTATGTGGATGATGGGAGAAGTTATGATTATGAGAAGGGGATATACATCTATCGACGGTTTGTTTTTTCAAATGGTAGACTTACCTCCACGAACCTTGCGTCTGATAAGTCAAACAAGAAAACATTATTTTCAAATTGTATTGTGGAGAGAATCATAATATTGGGTCTGCAGTCAAAGATCTCATCAGGAGGAAGAACTGCTCTTGTTGAACCATCAAATCGAAGAGTAGATATTGAGGCTGGGCCACTTAAGTTGCGGCCAAAATCATATCCTCTTGCAGTTATTGTGAGGAAACCGAATGTTCAGATTGATGAGGATTGGTCAATAAAAATATTGTAGACCATTCGATCTAGGTGTTGAACTATGGTGGCCAAAAAGCCCTTTCTGTCAAAATGAACTAACTCAATTTTCCTCATTTAAATGCAGAGCCTTTATTAAATGCTTATTTTCTGTAACAAGTTTCTTAGATTTTGGCCGGCTGATATGCAATATTACAAGTGGGTATAGAGGGCTGGAATTTGGTGGCCCCCTGTTTCTCATCTTTAAACATAGTTTTGGCGGACATTTCAAACTCTGCACCGTAAAATTGGACCAAGTCCAGTAGTTAATGAAATTTTTCGTTACAGCTAGCTGGGGTAGATGTGGGAGTTGACATGGCAAGGTTGATGTTGGTAATGTTTCAATTTATTTTATTTATTGCTTATTAATGCATGATTATTTAGTTAAAGCAGCCTGCATACCCTGTCTCTGGTTTGTATTGAAGCACTTAAATAGAATTCGGTCAAAATTAATTACCTTTGCATACGGATTTAATTGTAACTTCTTTACTTTTGATGCATAAATTTACATTCCACATGCTGCCAGATATTGTATGGTTTGGTATCCTCAAATAAACTAAAACTCTGGCATGTTCCATTACCATTGCTGGTGTAATTCTTTTGGGGTCGAGTATAGATTGATGGTATGCTACATTTTTCTGAATGATTAGCTCTGATTCATCCATGTCAGTTAAACATAAGGCCATCCATGGTATTTATGGTTCTCGCCAATGCCAATTAACATTTTCTGTATTCAGTTGCCAAGGTTAGTAATTCATACCATTTTGCCCCTTATGTGTCTAGTCCACATGTTATTTTGCTGCCTTTGATTTCTTTCGTCAATTGCATTTATTCGATCCTTTTGTTGGGTGGCTCAAATGATGGAAAAAGATGTGGCGTCATCACGTGCTATTTGAGGGGGTGCCTAAATATGCTGAGAGGCAATCAGTCTCGTGTACTTAAAATTATAATTATTGAATAAAACAAAAATGAATATTACAAATATAAAATAATATTCAACATCATTAAATATATAAATATAAAATTAAAATATATACTTTTATTTTTTATTTTGTCAACACTATTACCTATTTTTAAAAAAATAAATAAAAATATAATGATATCAAAATTTTAAAATGATATTCATACAAAGAAAAATAAAATATATGATGTCATTATAGAAGTGTCCTGATTTCACTTTTGTCATAAGTTTAGTAAAAATAGGTGTTTCAAAAATGAAATTCTTTAGGTGTCTTTTTATGCAGTTTTTTTTTCTAAAGATATGTGTTCTAGTTTGTCACCGAATTCAGATTTATATTGTACACTTTGCTTCATGAGGGTTGTGGTAGACATCGACTAAATAATTTTCAATTGCTTATTTTGTATCTCGTACTTGTTCACAAATGGACTCACAAGATTAAGAAAATACGTGATTGTATCTTCTATCTAGGATGTTATAGGGAGGAACTTGTTTTGTGATTGTGCCACCTTAAGCTATTGGAGTATCTTATGGATTACTTGTTTTAGTTCTACCTACCATTGTATTCAATTATGTATGACACTTCCACATGAAGTCCCTTAGCTCTTGTTTTAATGGTAGGGTTAAGTTACATGGATTAAACACTCGCCCTTGCATGCTAGTCTAGACAATTCATAGTGCAAGAGTGATGTGCACTTCCTTGGCCTTGTATTTTTGAAGCATTGCTTTTATTCTATCAAGAGATCTCTCTTAGGCAGCAATCCTTGTGTGATTGTTACTAGGAAAGAGATTACTACCTTTGTGGTATTAATAGTTTGCTATCACTTCTTTCTTTCTTCTCTTGTTTTTGTCTTCTCCATCTCAAAAAACTTAATGGCATGACTCAGCTATGAATTCATTTTTTTCATATGTCCCTTTGTCAACCCGTTTATCTATCTCGCTTTTATTCTCATTCTTATTTCAAGACTGTCATGTTGAAGAATTGTACTACTAAAAAAACTTCATGGGATGACTAACCTATAAATTGATTTTTTTTCATATGTTACTCTATCAACCCGTTTATCTATCTTCTTGTTGTATCATTTTTCTTTCACATCACTAAGCCTCTTTACTTGTTATATATAATGAATGTTACTTCACTCTTCTTTCTACTAACATCCATATCAAGTTCAACTAATACTTTTTATTGTACATTTGTTCTCTATTGTTTTTCAATATTTTTGTAAGCCTCACCATGCCCTACTTTTTTCTTCTACTTTTCAAGTTGTTTCCAATCAAATTGGGATGTGAACAATAGAAAATATATTTTACTTATTGACAAGCCATATAGTTTTTAATTCATTTAAAATAAACTAAAGATAAATATATTGACTTTAGCGATAGATTTTCTAAAGCAAAGCATACCACTACCAAATCAAATGATGGGTGGATTATGGGGGCTACAACATCCAATCTATGTTACGATGCTAATGCAAACTCAAGACCGGGTGGTAAAACCTTCAAGAATATGTTGGAACTTACAATATTCAAGCATTACATATACCCTTGGCAAACTAATATTTTGGGAACACAACCATCCAAATACACGATCATGCAACCTGGATATACGATAGTCCTCATCATCAACAAGATCTTTCAACTATACTTACAATGCGGGGAGCTCAACTTAAATAGTCAAAATAATTCCAAAGACAAGTGAATATAGCGTGGCCATTGTAGGTGTACAAATACTAGAGTGATAAACTTCTATCACAAGTAGTTTCATTGTTTTTTTTTTTTAAAGGATTTTAGTATAATTTTTGAGATATTTAAAATTGTTTCGTCTATGAATATTAATTTTACTAATTATTCTTTTTTTATTAAATAATTTTAATTATTTAATTAATCTAATTTTATTCTTCTAATTAACATCATTCTTTTATTTCAAGTTCATAGTTCAAATTTTCATAATCAATTAATTTTTAATTATTTCTTTCCTTATATTATTTTTAAATAATTTAATTATTTAATTAATGTCAATTATTAATTATATAATATTTATTATTTAATTATATCAATTTATAGTATTTTACCATTATTAAATAATTCTTCAAATTATTTAATTTGCTAATAATGTCCTTAATTAAATAAATTTCTAAATTTATTTAATTTCATTTATCTCAAATTCCAATAAATTTTGTTTCCTTCTAAATTCAAATAAACTCCATTTCCCTCTCATTTCAATTTCATGTTTTCAAAAACTTGATTTTTTCACCAAATTCAATTTCATCTAAGTTCCTACATCATATGCTGAAATCCTTAATTGCCACTGACTCTCAATTCCCACTAGTGAATCAACAACCACCTTTTTCTAACTAACTAGTTAGCCCACTCTTTTCAAAATCACCTTTTTTCTGACCAACTCATCTATCCATTTATCAAGTTATTTAGACGACTAAGATTCTCAATCAAAGTCAATTACATTGAGTGATTATCTCCAACCACTTTGTCTCATGAATTCTCAACCGTCAATATTCAACTCTGTTCTCAAATCAATCTCAACTATCGATCCAAGTTTTGAAAAACTATAAAATCAACATCGATCCCCAATCATCATAACCACATTCTTCGAATTCTTGTTCTTAAACTCTACAAGTATCGTTCAACCCTAAGAGCCACCACCACCACATGTAACATGGAGGAGAAGAACAATAAAACTCTCATGGCATGCATTCAACATAGTGTTTGATTGGTTTATTTTATTGTCAAATTTATTAACATACTTTTATTGTCTTGTGATTAGATTTGTGATAGAATTAGGCTTGTGGTTTGTTATGTTATGTTTTCCTCAATTTTTAATTGTATACATTTTGGTGAACCCAACATGAACTAGCCATAATTTTATGTTTTGTGAGTTTTGGACATGTGCAGGTTACAATGCGAGAGATGCATTTGAAAAATGATGCTGCATTTGCAAAATTTATACCGCATACGCCTCCCAGAGTACCACATATGACGAGCACAATTATGCATTCAACGAACATAGTGACACATTTGCAGGGTAGAGCGTTGCTTAAGTGAACTCAACTACCGCATACACCTGATAATTTACTGCATTCATGCAATTGCGTACTGTATGTGTTACAACATCTCACACATTTGAGTGGTAAATTCCCAAGGTAAAAACTCGATCTTAATTTGTTTTAATCCCACTTTTCTGTTGTTTGTTGTCTCTGATTTCTATCATTTTCTATTCCTAGAGTAAGATTTCTTTTACCAATATTCTTTCTTTTAGTGTGTTGGCAAACATGTGTAGAAGACCTTAATACTGAAACTACTAATATCTTTGTTTAATTTCCTTTGTTTTCTAATTGTTTGTGCCTAGTAGCATAGAAAATATTTACTTTCTTAAAGAAAATTAATCTCTATATGATTATTTGGTGCTTTGGCACATTCTATGTAATTTCCCCAAAATGTTATGAGAGTATCCTCTCCCCTTGCCTTCATGGAGCTTGGGTGTAAGAGAAATCATAAGGTTTCTCTTGTAGAGAGAGGCTTCCTTTGGGATTTCAGCACCCCTTGGTTTGACCTTGAGTGGTATTTCTTTAAGGCTGCTATACAAAAAAGGTGAGAGCGAAAGTTATAGCCTAGACTCCATAATCAATGCCTGTTGTGTCAGTTGGGATGTGGATGTATGGGTCATGCCAAGTTGACTAGAGACTTGAGTGTCTCACCATTGTAGCATGTATTTGGATATCCCTGAGTACTGAATAGGAACCATTGTGATTATAGACCAAACCTTATGCTTGATAGTTCAAGGAGTGTGGATTGTACCTTGCAGATACCCCTCATGGACCTCCCATAGTAAAACAAGAATTCCCTAGTTCATAAGGTCTTTGGACCTTTGGGGTAAGAGGAAAGGTGTGCCAGTATTTGTTGAGCAGGTGTACTAGGTTTGTGCCACTGGACCTCTATCTATATGCCATGGATAGGTATGGGGCCTTATCAAATAGTGTCCTTTGTAGGTTTGAGTAGGACACATGCTTGCTTCTAAGTGTTTGTTAGTATTTGATGCGTTTATACGAATAGAGTCAGTCCAATCTTTAGGCTAATTTAACGCGAAACTATGGATTTCAGAGTTGTAAAGTTCGAGTAAAAAACCCATTGTCTTCTTTGTTTTCTGACTATTTATGAAATCGACCAAATTTGAGCCCATAAACTGAATAAAAACTAGAATTATGCATTCGTTTAATCTCACACATTTGAAAAATCTGCCACGCATACACTTCAATCAATATCACATCCACTCAAAATCTGCCACGCATGCGATCAAACTCTACCCCACATTTACCTCTTCTAGTTACACATTTGCCTAACTAAATCCCCAGACTGGTTGAACTATTTCTAAATCAAAATTGGGATCCAAAATCGCCTATGTCGTTGGGATTATCAAGGCCTTTCTAGTCAACAGTGTTGTCATTAGTTTTGTAGTTATGACTTACATATTTTAGTGTCTCCATTAGGAAATTCCTAGCATAGCCTAGTACTCATTAAGTTTCTCTAGACAACATCATTGCAGTAGAGTTGAGACCAATTTCGAGAACCAAGGAATCCATCTTTAACTTTTACTCATTTATCTAGTGGGGGTAAATTTTCTATCAAATTGTCCAAAATCAACAATCTTTGAGGTCCTAATTATCTTTTTCTTTAGCTTAGGTTTCCTTCATGGACTTAGTTGTCCAACCTTCCCAAAGTTCAGACATCTCAAAACTAAGGTAGAGTCAATTAGTATCCTTTAGTGTTGTTAAACCTTATTCCAAAATCCAAAAAATATAGATCTGCATGGTGATTCCCTTAGTAGTGTCGTTATCCTAAAAGTCCTAAAAATCCAAAAATATAAGCCTGCATAATCATTATCTTAGTTGCATAATCATGCTTGAAAATTCTGAAAAATACCAAAAGAAATCGTTTGGCATCTTTACCTAGTACAGTACTAGGAGTTTTTCAAGGCCTATACTTGATCGCAAAGAGAAAAAAAGTCAAATGGATCAACACCCAAGCAATCGGCCAAAGCAGTACCGCTTCCACCCAAGCTCCCGCACCTCCTAACGTTAATACCCAAAGCCAAAACACAACCCAAAGGATGTCATCCTCAAGTTCCCAAGAAAATAGGAGGGAGGCTCTCAGGGAAAGCTACCCGCCTAACCATTTCCTTCTTTCTCGTTAACGGCAAGACAGTAATGCCTCATCTCAAGCAATGAATCGCCACTTCACTTCCAATCAAATCCACTTTCAGTAATCCGATTGGTTCACCCAACCAAAATTCCCACTCGAAAAACCCCTTCGCCAGAATACAACAAAATGTCAATACTTAATATGCTTACTTCACTCTACCAGGTGCTTCGTCCAATTCCCAGCTTTCACATAATTCTACCTTCCATCAACCGCTAGTCTATACCAATACTAATCCTTTCATTGACCCGAATCTCAACGTCCAAGTTCTGCTCTGTAAAGGGTTGTCCTGTGCTAACTTTTTTTCCATTCTTAAGTAGTTAACTTTAACCCAATCAATGCTCAGAATTTAAGACAAATAGTTGGATTGCATTAGCTAGTTGAGTTTTTCAGTCTTCCAGTTAAATAAAACTATTTGTTTTTATGTTAAAGCGACACTCACATAACACATTGAGAGGTAAAGCAAGGAATATTGCCACAATAGAAAACAATGATAATGAAATCCATTCCACAAGTATATTTTGCAATCCCCAGGTCTGATACAGAAAGTAAATATCTAATATTCAGAAATTAATGGTGACAATGTTATTTAAGAGAGGGCTGAGACACATACTCCCAAATGCTGCAGGGTCAATCCATGTTTTCAGTATGTCAAGAACAGTCCAATCAATACCCAAATCCTCACAAATTCCAATCTGCAGTCAAAGATAGTCTGGTACAAGAATACGACCAGCTGAGTATATAGCAAGCTCTTTGAAATGTCTTCCACGTTCAACTTCCAATGTGATAGCAGCTTCAGATGAGTGCGTTCAGACAGGGGAAACGGTACCTACAGCTAACTGAGTGTGCCCTTGGTAGCAAGTACGGCCCAGTCAAGGCAAGAGTACGACCCAACACAAGGAAGAACTGGCCAGCAAGTCTGGAACTGCAGACAAACACTAAATTATTTCCTCCAAATTGATTACCTAGCCTTAATAAGGTTGGCGAATCAGCTCCCAATCAACCTGTGCCATTAGTTTAAGCACATTCAGTGTCACCTGTATGGAAACACCACGAACTCTCCAGACTCTGTCTTGCAATAGCGTGGAAAGTGTTGTTCGTGAGGCTGTACGTCCTAACAAACCATGAAAGATCTCCTGAAAGACCACAAGAAATTCCTCCAACCAAACCCTGCAAAACTCATATTCAATAAAACATGCCTGTACGTCCCAGCTGAAGGCTAACTAATATCCTTTCTTGGGAATCGATTCCTCAGTATAAACAATGTGGGACTAAGCATTACAATTTTATTATTTAATATTACTCTCCTTGAAGTAGGCGCCAAGTCTCTATATGAAAGGGGACTTTTAATTTTTCTTTTTAAAAGTCCCAAAATTAAATAACACATTAAAGTTAAATATTTAAATTTAACTTTAATATCTTTCAATTTTCGTTGCCCAAACAAATAGCTTATAAAAAAGTTGCAATCCAGATGAATAATTAAAAGTCACCAAAATATGACATCCAAAATGCATCAATTTTCCCAAGTCACTGAGCCATTGCTATCCAAAATGCATCAATTTTCCCAAGTCATTGAGCCACTGCTGACTTATTATAAATAATATCTGGAAACCCCATCAAATCAACTCTGATTATCCTGAAGATGGAATTGCCTAGGCCAAAACCCTCTTTGATCCCTATGACGTCCTGGTTAGCCCTCGGGACCATGACAAGATGGGCTAACGACACATCATAACATGACTGGCTAAAAGGGGGACATTACATGCTCACACAAATTGATATACTCATGCAACAACTGCAAAACCTACAATAGCAAATGGCTAACATTCAAGTTGAAGGGACCAAGAAAACTTACACCATGGAGGACTTGCGTCCTTACCCCTTTAAAAAGACGAGATATACATGCCACCTTTCCCACCAAAATTTGAGGCACCAAAATTTAACAAGGGAAAGGGAGATCCTTGACACCATATTCGAGACTTTTTCACTACTTGCATTGAGGTCATTCTTAATGACACTTATATTATGTACCTCTTCCTTCAAAGTCTAGGAGGGCAAGTTGTGGAGTGGTTCTCTCACCTACCACCTGGTATACACACATGGGGTGAGATAGCATAAAAGTTTGTGGCACATTTCTCGCACAATATTGAGAATCCCATAACAATAATGCACCTTGGTGTCACTAAAGAAAAAGATGGGGAATTGTTTGTTGCTTTCTTGCAAAATTGATGATCACTTGCAAGCAAAAGTCCATGTCACATTCTAGAAAAGGACCCAGTAGAAATGTTTATTGAGAACTTGAACCAACAAATGAAGTTCACGATGCAAATGCAATGTTTAGATGCATTCCCCCAAGTGATTGAGAAAGAGTTGAAATGCGAAAGAGGCCTTAAGGCTCAAGGTCTTATAAAAACCTTCAAGGAAGTTAATCAGACAAATACTGTGTCTAATGAGGAAATAAAATTCTGGTCAAGGAATAAAAATGTCACAAACGATGGAGTGGTTGATGCAAGGGTAGTCAATAAGGCCCAACTTGCAATCTTTCTCCAAGGCCCAACCGATACAAATATACGACCTCCTAACAATGATCAGCCATGCAAAAGTGATCAATTGGTAAATATTGTTCAAGCTAATCAATGGTGCGGTCCTAGGACTAATAATCCAAGGCGAACCTACACCTCTCTAAGGGAACCAATTGAGTCAACTTTGAAAAGGTAGTTCAATCTCACTTTATCATGCTACCATAAATCAAACCTTATGAACCAAGTTCCTTTAAGATGGCTTGGTGGAATGATAATAATTTCTATGACTACCATAGGATTAAAGGTCATAAGACCTCAAACTTATTTAAGCTTAATAATCTTATTAAAGACTTAATTGACCAAGGTGAGATTGTAGTTGAAAATCATATAGAAACCTCTAATAGTGACCATACTATTTTCAAGAATCCATTTTAGAACCATGACAAGGGGAAAGCTTCCAATTCAGGAACTCATTATAATAAGGCTAATTATGCCAATGCATCTCATGTGTATACAATTAACCATATTAGTTAGGTCGATGAAAGAGCCTCTACCATAACTGTCAAATGAAAAAATCCTTATTGTGCCATAGCCATGCATTGGTTGAAGGTAGCCTTGCAAGGGGGAGTGTCAACTTTCCAATTGACGAGTCAGTACAACCTCCTGGATCATCTCAAGAAAACTACCACTTAGACATCTATCTTTGAGCTCCTGCGCATATTGCCGAATCATAAAGCCATCCTAGACAAAGCCTTACGAGAGTCTGCAGTGCCTAATGACATAAATATTGACGAATTTTAGACCATGGTGAGTCACCTTTATACCACGACCTAGGTCACCTTCACCAAATAAGACCTACCAACACATAAGCCTCTTCATAACAATCCTATCCATCTTGAAGTATACATCCATAAACACAAGATCGGAAGAGTCCTAATAGATGGTGAAGATGGCCTTAATATCCACACCTTAAAACTAGAAACAACTTTGGGATTTTATGAGCATAGTGTTGATGTGTCAAAGCACATCAATATCAAAGCATACTATGATGTGGAGCACCTCTCTAAAGCTCTTGTTACACTCCCTATTAAAGTTGGTCCGACAATTCAAGACACTATAGGCCAAGTTTTGGACCTGGACCTCAGGTATAACATAATCCTCGACCGACCATGGATCCACACCATGAAAATCACCCAATCCACAAACCACTAGTGTGTCAAGTTCCCTTATAAATACATGAAGAACACAATACTAGGTGATCCAAACCCCTTCAAGTATTGCAATAACTTAAGAGGCATAATTGAAAATCAAGTTCCTATCAATGAAGCAGCCTCTTCTTCCATATCATCTTATACAAATCCCCCATCTTTGTTGCGGTCCTCCAATCCATCCACTTCTATTCTCAAGGTAAATATTTGATTTGATGACAAAGGATGTAGAGAGTACACCTATGTAGAAGCCTTTAGTATAGGCAAACTGCCAAAATCACCTAGATGATACAAAAAAATGCAACTAATACAATGTCGAGAAAAAGTCATCATCTAGTATCAACCACCTACCATCTTCACTCAATGGGGCGAGCTTAATGAAGAATCCATTGAGGAGGATATATCAAATTGGATTTATAGAGATGAGGAAGACAAACCACTTGTTCAACTACCCTTAGAGAAATATGGAAAAGGGTTAACTATGCTGCAAAGATATGGTTATGATGGTCACAATGGACTGGGTGCACAAGGACATGGAACAATAGAACCAATTTTCCCTAAAAGACAACCCAGGAATCAAGGACTAGGGTATGGACAACTAGTTGATAATTATTTAAATCAAGAATTGGAGAATCGACAATCAATTGAGAATTTCACAAATCAAGAACTAAGGAATGGACAACTAGTTGTGGGTTCCTCAAGTACTTAGTTGCCTCCGAATGAGGATGTTGGTGCTACTAATGATGATGGTTCAGATGAGGAGAGTTACATTGAGACTGATTCTATAGAGTACAAATGGGTCTCACTCAATAGTTCCAACACCTATGTCATTTGCAAATCTTATTCAGGCATTTACCTTAATGATGATGAAACAACCTTTAAAGACAAGGGAATCGGTCCCAACTCTTGGAGAAATTAGTTTGACACCAATTCCTATACCTTAACTGCTGCCCTCACAACTTGTACATATCATAATGATACCATTTGTCTTGTATACTCGAACCTTGTTGATTGTGACCAACAAAATCCACCACATTTGGACATGTTTGAAAATAACAAAGTAATTGCTGAGTTTCTAGGAATTTAGGATAGAATACCCTCCAAGGACTATAAAGATGGATTTTCCATAGATCTCAACCATGTAGTGTACTTCAAAGAGTCCAATCATCCTTCTAGCCAGAAAAATGATAATAAAAATGAAAACACTAGGTCTTTAGGTGAAAACTGAAAGGCATCTTGACCGCAAAATAGGAAAAATAAAAGGGGTATCCGACAATTTTTTTTTCTTTGAGGCACTAGAGGATGGAAGGTTGGATCCTCTTCCAATAGATCAATAAATATCCTTGATATTAATGGAACAAACACAAGAAGTGAACCTGGGTGACAATGAAAATGTAAGAAAGGTCTACCTTGCAGAATCTCTCAACCTAGCCGAAAACAAGAATTTTATTTAGTTCTTACAAAGAGAAATAATATTTGTATGGTCTTATGTTGACATGCTGAGACTATATCCTAAATTGTTTCTTGATCATTAACCTCTCATTCCTTGGGCCAAGCCCGTAACATAGAAGTTAAGGAAAATGCATCCCCAAAAATTGCTTTGTTGTTCAAAGTAGAGCTAAAAAAGTTATTAGATATATGTTATATTAGAACCATAGACTATGTAGGATGGATATCCAATCTTGTACTTGTCACCAAACTAGCTAAGGGTATCAATTTTTTTATTGACTTTAGGGATCTTAACAAGGCGTGTCCAAATTATGAATTTACCCTACCAAACATTGATATGATTGTTGATCTTACCACTGGCTATGTAATACTTTCTCTAATGGATGGATTCTTATGATATAACCATATTAGAATACCACCGGAGGATCAACATAAGACCACCTTCACTTGTCTGTGGGGAACATATTGCTGGAATGCCATAATCTTTGGCTTGAATGCTAGGGCAACTTACCAAAGAGCCATGACGACCTTGTTCCATGGTATGATTCACACCATAATGGAAGACTATGCCGATGATTTGTTGGTAAGGTCAACCATACAAGACACTCACATTCCTGTCTTGGCCAAAATATTCGATAGAATAGAACCATACAATGTTAGACTGAATCCAAAGAAATGTGTATTTGGTGTTACTTCAGGGAGTCTTCTAGGATTCATTGTATCCCACAAAGGAATTGAAGTGGATCCAACAAAAGTCAAGGTCATCTTGGTTATGCCTCCGTCATCAAATCTCAAGCATCTAAGGAGATTACAAAGTAAACTATAATCCATCAGAATATTTATAGCTCAATTAGCAAGCAAATGCCATCCGTTTCGGTATTTACTCCGAAAGGGGGTGCCTTTCAAGTGGACAAATCAAATTCAACAAGCCTTTCAGTCACTTAAGGATTATTTGCTGTCACCTCATTGCTGGTACCTCTAACTCAAGTTAAACCATTGTTATTATGCATCTTAGCCATAACCTCACCTTTTAGAGCCCTCCTAGCTTATAATGATGAAGAGAGAAAAGAAAGAGCAATCTACTACATCAACAGAACACTAGGTGCCTATGAATTGAATTATACCCCAATAGAGTATGCATGGTTTGTAGTCATCTTTGCATGCCATAAAATTTTACATTATATGCTTAGTCACAAAACAAAGGTCATTGCAATGATTGACCCACTCAAGTACCTTCTTAACAAACCTTCTCTCATTGGTAGTCTTGCTAAATGGGTAATGATCCTTAGTAACTTTGACATAGAGTACATGGATAGAGGGGACATCAAATGACAATAAATCGTAGAGACCCCAATCCAAGCAGATCACCCAATATTGTCAGACTTCCTAGATGAATCAATGTTCATAGTAAATGTCTCCTCACAATGAAAACTATATTTTGATGGATCATAGATCAATCATGGAGCTGGAGGAGGTATTTTGTTCATTACACCTCAAGGGGATGCCATCCTGAAGTCTTATAGATTAAATTTCCCTTGCACAAACAATATAAAAGAGTATGAATCTCTCATCACTGGCCTTTGTACAACCGTTGAATGGAAGATAAAGGATATCCACATTTATGGTGACTCCCAACTTGTAGTAAACCAAGTCAATGATAACTATCTCACCAAAGATGAGAAACTAATGCCCTAGAAGCACATGGTAGATGATATTAAGAGGTACTTTGACAACATAGTCTTTGAGTATATTCTCCACATTTAGAACAAAGTCGTTGATGCAATGGTCACTATATGATCTCTTCTCAATATACCAAACAATGTGACACATTATGTGTTCTTGGTCGAACAACTTATGATTCCAACCTTGAAATTTACTCCATCCAAATTCACGTGCAAGATTATTGGTCTTGATTCCCCATTGTATAAAGATATATATTCCTACCTCCACAATCAATACCTCTCCCTCAATTTGTTGTGTAACCAATGCAAAACCCTTATTTGAGAAGCTACTCATTATGTTATCATTGTTGAAAGCCTATATCAAAAAGGTCTAGATGGAATTATCCTCAACTGTCTCAACTCAATAGAAGCACAAACAACTTTACAAGAGGTACATGAAGGTACTTGTGGATCCCACTCTAGCGGTCTTACCTTGGCCAAGAAGATTATACAAACCAGATATTGTTGGCCTACAATGGAAAAAGATACATACAAGTTCGTATAGAGGTGCTAACAATGTCAGATGTCTAGGGACCTCATACATACACTAGCCTAGGAACTACAACCTATAAAACCTCCATGACTATTCTCGCAATGGGGAATCGACCTTGTAGGGAAGATTAATTTGACCTCTTCAAATAGACACAAGTTCATCCTTACTGCCACAAAATATTTCACAAATTGGGTGGAAGCAATTCTACTTAAGTCACCGAAAACAAATTGCCAAGTTCCTTCTTAACTAGATCATATGCTGGTATGGAGTACCCCTATCCATCGTCACATATAAGGACCATCCTTGCAAAAACCAAGATGCCTGTGAACTTTGTGAAAAATCCATATCCAACATCATTTCACCACACCCTATTACTCGTAGAGCAATGGTCAAGATGAGGCCACAAACAAAAGTATCTTAAAGATCCTAAAGAAAGTCATCAATGACGTTAGCTATGACTATCATCTCCAACTAAATCCCACCTTACGACCTTATCCAACTTGCATCCACACTCCTACTGATGTCATGCCCTTTTTCCTTGTGTATGGATTTGAATCTATTCTACCACGTGAGGTCAACTTACCATCACTTCAAGTATCATTACAAAATCTAATTTTTCAGATGAAGATTATTGAGTGACAAGATTGCATGAGCTGGAATTGTTTGATGAGAAATACCAAAATGCATTGAATCATCTTCAAGCATATTAAAATTGTTTTCATCGAAGCTATAATGAGAGAGTTAGAGTTCACTTCTATAAGATAGGAATTTTGGTCCTCAAGGAAAATCTAAGGAACTTTACAGCAAGAGAGACCAAAAATTTGGGTTGAACTGGTTGGGTGCATACATCATCAAAACAACACATGAAAATGGTGCATATCAATTGTCAAATCTAGAAGGTGAACCATTTCCAAATGTTTTGCACTTGATCATTAGATAACCCCTTACAAAATAAAAATAACAATAAAAATGTCAAAAAGAACAAAAAAAATCACAAAATACAAAAAAAGTCATCTTGATGAAAAATTTGTAAACAGGCATCTTGGGTGATCACCAAAAAATATTTTCTTTTGGAAAAACAACAAAGAGAAATAATTTGCCCTACAGTGAAACCCTAACAAACAAGTGCTTTGGGTAAGTACCATGATGAAAAGCTAGAAAATGGGCGCCATGTCTAAAAGGTTACAACTTCACCATGTATTAGCATTATGTCTGGTTAATTGTCAAACCATTTGCCATTGTCTTTCATCCCCTCCATAATAAACCTTGTTAACACAACTCTCATGGTCTGAGATTCATTGGTATTAAGTGTCATTATCTCCTATTCACAATAAGTTAGTCCATAACCCCATTTCTATGATACATAGTTCTACTCCTAACTGGGGGCAAATTTCCAAATCAAATAAAGTCCTTAAAAATCCATTAAAATTAAATAAAGTTGTGAAAAAATCTATAAAATTAAATGAAGTCCTAAAAAAAACATAAAAATCAAATGAAGTCTTGAAAAAATTCATAAAAATCAAATAACGTTTTGAAAAAATACATAAAAATCACAATGTCTTGAATAAAATCCTAGATATTAAAAAATTTCCTGAACAAATACCTAAAAATCAAATAACCAATCATGAAAATCCAAAGCAATAAATTATACCTTGCAAAAACAAACATATAATCAGACACACAAAAAGTATAAGCATCAAGTCAACCAAATCATGCAACAAGAAACAACCAATCAATCAAGTTTGCAATCAAATTGGTCATATGTCTAATTAATTGAACCAATCAATCCCTATCCATCATCTATTAATTTGTCTTACATAGGGAGATGTATGCTAAAAGTTAGACAGATTAGCCTCATACGGGGTATTACATATCTAGAACCAAAAATCACTATCACCATCACACAATCAATCAATATCAACAAAGATTAGTATGGCTATTGACTCGTTTGGTCAAGTTAGTCTTATCTTTTATTGATTTATGTTGGATTATGTTCCTCTGCTATTCAATGTTGTCCACAAGTTACTCGAGGACCCGAGATGGTTCATAAACTCATTTTTCTTTGTTTATTGTATGTGGTGTGTTTTCATGAAGCTATGGGGCAAAGGAATTTTGGGTGTCTATGTTGGCACGTTCATTTGGGAAAGATCCTATGTAAAAATGAAGTTTTAGACCACTATGCTTGGGACTATCGTACATACGTCAACCCTTAACAAACAAACCCTAGAATAGATGGAAACACTCATTGTCTGCAATATGTCTATTAATCGCAACACAAAAGCATCTACACCATTTCTCTTCACACCTTTGGTGAAAGCGCCTCTATTTTCCATGTAATAAGGCTCAATGATGATATTGTTGCATACCAATAAATGAACAAAAAGGAGTCAAAATCAATTTGGTCAATCATTTCTATACCTTGATCATTCTTCATTTTCTTTCACTAATTCATTCTCCTACTTTATCACTCTTCTGTTAGTCCACATAGTCATTTTTATCTAGTATTCTTGAAGATCTGACCTTAACACCAATCTTCTTAAATGACAGATCAGTTAGCTTAGTCTGTCTTCCCTTGAGTCAATTGAACCTTGATCATCTATCTCTGATGTTGCTTCCATGTTGTTTGCAAGCCATCACCTTTGCTACTGAGATAAACTGCTCCACCAGTCAGTGTTAGTCATCAATGACAAATCTCAGCTAATATACCGGTTCACTGGATTAACCGATTTTATCAATATCAGTAATGCCAACAATCTCCCCTTTGGCATTGATGGCAACACTCCAGAATCTATCTTATCAGTTTCTCCTGCATGTACTTTCTTCATTTCTTTCTTTATTTCTGTACCGGTCATTACTTCTACTCTAAGTAATGAGCATCTCCCCCTAACACTGGCAATACTCTATTTTCAACAGATCACTCTAACCACTTATAACAACTCTTTGCTTCAGTAACTTCTGCTCAATACTACTACACACATTCTACCAACTACCCAATAATACTCAAACACTATAATAATCTCCCCCTTTGACAACAATGCCAAAGATGTATTTCAACACACTGACAAGACTGCTCCCCCAATCGGAGTAGTCCACACTCATCAATCTAGTCTTATAAATTCTTCATAAAGAAAGAATACCAGATTGATGTAGAGCCCTTATTTGCTTACTTTAATGCAGGTAGGGGTATCACCCCTAGCTTACCTCTGAGATATTCAAATGTGTCCTTCGGTAGTGGCTTGGTAAAGATATCAACCACCTATTCTTTTGTTGGTATATACTCCAATATTACTTCCTTGTCTTGAACTTGTTCCCTGAGGTACTGGTATTTGATAGCTATATGCTTTGTCTTGGAATGCATCACCGGATTCTTGGATATGTTTATAGCACTGGTATTGTCACAGTGAATAACCACAGGTTCAGTCACCTTTTCTTGGATACCTTCCAATATTTGCTTGATCCATACTTCTTGTGTACAGTTGATTGCAACAACCACATACTCTACCTCGATTGTGGATTGAGAGATGCAATTCTATTTCTTGCTTGTCCATGACACAATCCTGTCTCCAAGAAAGAATGCACCTCCACTAGTGCTCTTTCTGTCATCAATGTTCCCTGGCCAATCTGCATCGGTGAAGACACTTAAGTTGAAATATCCCTTATGTGGATAAGAGAGACCATACTCATCAGTTCCCTTAAGGTATCTAAATATTCTCTTAACCACCACCATATGAGTCTCTTTTGGATTTGCAGCAAATCTAGCAACCAAGCCAACTGCTTGTGCTATATCTAGTCTACCGTGTACTACATACTGTAACTTACCAATCATGGATCGATAAAGTGTCTCATTCACTTCATTAGCCTCATCATTTTTGGAGAGCTTGCAACCTGTAACCATTGGAGTTCCAACATGTTTGCAATCTTCCATTCCAAAAGTCTTCAATATTTCCCTTATGTACTTGGTCTGGCTAATGAATATACCATTCTTTAGCTAAGATACTTGCAGACTAATGAAGAATTTTATTTCACCAGTCATGGACATTTCAAACTCTTGCTTCATTTCTTCTGCAAAACCTCTGCTCATCTCATCATCTCCTCCAAAGATGATGTCATCTACACAAAAATTTGCAATTAGATGTTTTCCTTCTTCTCTGGTCTTCAAATACAAGTTACTGTTGTCATTGGTTCTCATGAACCCTATGCTTAACATATATGAGTTCAACCTCTCATACCAAGCTCTTGGTGCTTGTTCTAGCACATGCAAATCCTTGTTCAGCTTGCATACCATATCTCTTCCATCCTCTGATACAAACCCTTCTGGTTGCTCCATGTACACTTCTTCTAAAAAACCATTCAAGAATGCCGATTTGACATCCATTTGGTAAACTTTGAACTTCTTGTAAGCACTATAAGCAAGCACTATTCTGACCCCTTCTAGCCTAGCCATCAGTGCAAAGGTTTCTTCATAATCCAAACCTTTTTCATGAGCATACCCTTTGCAGACTAACCTCGCTTTGTTTCTTACTACTTGACCGGTTTCATCCATTTTGTTTCTAAACACCCATTTGGTGCCTATCACATTTTTGTTCTCTGGTCTGGGCACAAGAGTCCAAGTTTTATTTTTCTTAATCTGCTCTAGTTCTTCCTCCATGGCTTTGATCCGGTCTTAATCTTTTAGAGCCTCCTTTTCTGTTTTGGGCTCAATTTTGGAGAGCAAACATGTATTCTCTCTTTCTCTTCTTCTAGTCAATACTCCTGCATCTTTGTCACCAATGATATTGTCAACAAAGTGATCGTTTCTGACATACCTTGCGAGTACCGGTTCGTTTCTTGGAGCTTCTTCTACTGGTTGTGTAAGTTCTACTTCACATGCTTCCTCATTTGCCATCACAACAGGATTCTCTTCAGCAGGTTCGACCGATACAGTGTATATGAATCTTTGATAATCCTCTGGTTCACTCTTGCTATCTTGTTCATTTTTCTCAGAGAACACATCTACTCTGACATTGGCACTCTCCACAATTTTACCGGTCCTTTTGTTCAGACACCGATATGCTTTACTCTTTGTGGAGTAGCCTAAAAAAGCTCCTTCATCACTCTTGGGATAAAACTTTCCAGAGTACTCATCCCTCTTGATATGGCACCTACTTCCAAATACTTTGAAATAGCTCACATTGGGTGAGTATCCACACCGTAGTTCATAGAGAGTTTTATTTGTCCCTTTCCTCACATGTATTCAGTTCATGGTATACACAATAGTGCTTACTGCTTCTCTCCAGAAGATATGTGGAATGTCCTTCTGTATCATCAGAGTCCTCGCATAATCAATCAGAGTTCAGTTTCTTCTTTGAGCAACCCCATTCTGCTGAGGCGTTCTGGGTGCAGACATTCATCTCACAATCCCCTGTTCTTCATAATAATTTATGAACTCTTGAGAGGTGAAATCTCCTCCTCTATCCGATCTCAAACAATTTAGACTCTTACCGGTTCCTCTCTCCACTCGATCCTTGAAGACCTTGAACATGTGAAAGGCTTCAGACTTCCCTTTCAAGAATACAACCCACATCATTCTTGAGAAGTCATCTACAAACAAGATGAAATACCAGTCCCCATAGAAAATCTTGGTCCTCATAGGACCACACAAGTCTGTATTAACTAAGTCCAACACATTCTCAGATGAATAAGATTTGCTGCTGAAACTAGATCCGGTCAACTTTCCTAGTTGGCATTATTTACACATAGCATTCTCAGGTTTCATAATATCAGGCATACCTCTGACATACTTCATTTTACTGACTTTTTCTATGCTATCAAAATTAACATGACACAGTCATTTGTGCCACAACCAACTGTCTTCTATCTTTTCCATTAGACAACTACCTATAGTGGTGTCTAGGTGGAACAAATTACCTCTAATTTGTTTACCAGTAGTGATGAGACTTCTTGACTTATCATTTATTTTGTATATTCCTTCATAGAATTATAATAGGTAACCATTATTGTTAAGTTGCGCAACACTCAACAGACTATACTTTAGCCCTTCTACCCAGTAAACATCATCACAATTGGTTTTATCATTTAGGGCTATAGATCTCTTACCTTTTATTGCACAAGGAACATTGTTTCCAAATCTTACCAATCCTCCATCATAGTCTTCCATGTTGAGGAATTTATGTCTATCACCGGTCATATGGTGAGTGGAACCACTGTCAATTACCTAGTCTCCACATTGGTCTGAACTAGAGATCAGTGCCATATCACTTTCCTCAGTGTTATCTTCCTTTACCCCTACAAATGCAATTCCATCTCCATTAGATCCTTCTGATTCTTCATCGATAACTCCTTCTGCAAGATAGCACTCCTTGCTCGTGTCTTTGTAGCTTCTAAAGTTATCCTTCCTATCATTGTCAGGACATCTGGATGCAATATGACCTATTTTATTGCAAGAGAAACACTTCAAGGGAAGCTTACCTTTATACTTTCCTTTTCCTCTTGACAACCTTCTTGCTAATAGAGATTCTATCTCATCTTGTTCCCGTTCTTTAGATAGCAGGTTGTCATGTTCATGAGAATGACTTGTAGTAGAACTATTTCCAGTTTCTTTTCTTCTCCTTGTTGGTGTAGGTATCATGGAAACTTTGAAGGTAGAATCAATCTTTGACATACTGCTATCATAGTTGCTTAGTTCAAAGGCAGTTAACTTACCGATCAATGAGTCAAGTGAAACACTAATTGTTCCCAAGGATCTGAGTTCCTAATTACAAAAACCCTTATGGCATATTGTGGTAGCAAGGTTCTTAATATTTTATTGATCACATCATCTTCTCAAGCTTTCCTCCAACACTTTTGATGGAATTTACCACATCCTTTATTCTTTTGCTATACTGCTCTATATTTTCTCCTTCTTGCATCCTCATCTTATCAAATTTGCCTCTCAAGTTGTCCACCTTAGCCTTTTGTACATGAGGATCTCCTCCATAAACAATCTTCAACTTATTCCACATCTCATAGGTTGTTTTAAGAACTTGAACCTCAACATACTCATTATCAGATAGAGTGCTAGCAATAAAATCCATAGTTGCAATGTTGTCTTGTGTTTCTTTGATCTGATCTGTAGTGAGAAGCCCTGTAGGTTCATTGTACTCTATGCTTACATGATTCCAGTATTGATCTCCTAGGGTTTTTAGGTAGAGCTTCATTCTACCACACCATAAAGTGTACTTCTCCTTAGAGAACTTAGGACCCTCCTTTCACATCATCTCGGATCTTTCCTTAAGCTATTAAGCTCTTCTGAATCTAAGGACCAAGTCTCCGATACCAATTGATAGTCCCAACCAGTGTTGGGAGGGGAGGAGTGAAGCAACACTTTACCGGTTATACTAGATTTAACTTTAATCAAGTTTTCTATTCAAACTTAATACTTAACAGAATAAGCAACACTAATAAACTACATCCACACACAACCATTCACACAAGAACACCAATATTTATCTCATGGAAACCCAAAGGGGAGAAAACCATGATGTGAGTGGAAACTCACAAAATTTGCACTCTTCTGGAGTACATCCGGTGAGGAGCCATCCCTTTTAGTAGATTACAAAGACACTGCTAGGTGCCACTCAGTTAATGGATTTTCTTTAAGGCTTGTTAGAACCTTTACCCTATTAGAGGTAGCCTTGTTAAAGGACTTAGGATCATCATTTAAGATGTCACCTGGTTAAGGGATTTTACAAAGGGACCTATTAAAGTCCACCTGGTTAAGGGATTTTACTGTTACAATTGTAAGAAAACAACAGGAAGTTGATCTGCCGGAATAGCTACCGATAGCTTGATCAGATCCAAATGAAGCTCTTTAGTTTGACCACCAGTTACACTTGCTCTGCACTCTTCTGGTGCTCTGCATTCTATCTTTTCTCTTCACACTAACCGAGCTCTGCACACTCACTTCACCACTCTGCTATTTGCTTAGCAGTTCTGCACTGGTTGTGTCTGCTTTGTACTACACCAGTTCTCTATTCATACCCTCAGCTCTGCACTCTTCCTTTCTAATTCACACACACACACTCTGCTATGCTAAATTACTTAGCACTTCCTCACTCTTCACTCTGCATCTTGGATCGTCTCTCACATGATTTTCTCTTTTGCAAATTTTTTGACCTGTTTATTTTGCATGAACTCAAAACACTTTATACTCCCTCTTTCATCACCTTTAGGTATTTCCTTAATCAATGCAGTCACAGATCTTGGTAGATTTCAAATTCAAATATCCCCTCTCTTTCTCTGCGTGCCCTGCAACAATTCCACCAAATACTCATCCAAATATGCCACCGCATCCCCCAAAGATAGCGACTTCTGGGTCAAGTTCAGTCTTTGAAATGCGAACCAGAAAATCCGCACAAATCTCACCTTAACTGATTGTTAACTACAGTAGACTTCACTATCCGTTTGTTTGATGATATCTTGCCACACGACAAACTCACCTTTGGTTATTGCATCCAACTTACCGGTTATTTCTCTAAGATTCAAGGTGACCAACTATCTTCCTTCTGCTTCACCGGTCTACTGGTATACCAGTGTTCTCTTCACTACCAGTTCATCCTTTGATACCGGTTTGCAGTACTTCCATCAAGCCTCTTTTCCTATTTGCCAATGAGGTTCCGATTTCCATAGGACCTCAAGCCTTCTTTCCTAAGTCACCTTTTGTGACTACATCATCATCAAAATAGACAACTTGAAGATCTGACCTTAACATCGATCTTCTTGAATGACAGACCGATTAGCTTAGTTTGTCTTCCATTGAGCCGATTGAACCTTGATCATCTCTCTCTAATGCTGCTTCCATGTTGTTTGCAAGCCATCACCTTTGCTACTGAGATACACCACTCCACCATTTAGTGTTAGTCATCAATGACAAATCTCAGCTAATATATTGATTCATTGGATTAACCGGTTTTGTCAATATTAGTAATGCCAACAATGTATTCAATATAGTCTTTGATTTGTTTGTTTCATTTTTTAATTCATTAAGATACTTTTATTGTCTTGATATTGGATTTGTCATAGATTAGGCTTGTGGTCTATTACGTTATTTTTTCCCCGATTTTCAGTCGTATACATTTTTATTAGACGCCTTACATCGAGTGTTACCTCTTGGGGAGTAAAGGGTGGAAAAGATGTTGGATATGAAATTGTTGGAAAAGTTCATAGACATCCTAATTTTTTGAGGGATTACAATAATTTATAAGATGACATGTGGGATACCATAGTGGAAATTGATATAATGTAGGATACATCTTGCTATTTGTTTTCCTTTAATATTGGATAAGGGGATGGATTTGAACTATTTCGATAAAGATTAGAGTAGTGATAATTAACTTATGACCATTTGATGAGGGGTGATGAATTTTTCCTTTGAGGTGAAGTCCCCATTGCAAGAAAGTCAAGGGTGTTGAACAGATCGAAATATTGAGAGGGGGGGGTGAAACAATATTCCACTCAAATTTAAAAAATGAAACAAATAATATGCTTATCTAAACTTAATCTTAATTATCCTTGAAAACACAGAAATGAATTGCATAACACAACTACAAAAGTGACACCAAAGGTTTTTATACGTGGAAAACTTGATAAGGGTAAAACCACGGAGAGGGTTAACTCTCAAGATAATATAACTAGTTGTATCTGATTACAAAAATAGGCTCATTGTCGAGAGTGTTTATTGCTCAGATATAATCGGCTTACTACCAAAAGGGGTGAACTATGAAAGTTTCATCTACACATGCATGAAATTAGTTCCATTTAAAGCTCTGACAATAAATAAATTGCTTGTAATAGATTTGATTAAGAATCTCTGCAAAACACTTCACCAACGCACTGCAATACATTGACTGTTTGTAGTAGATCCAGTTAAGAACCTATGCAAAACACTTCACCAAATCATAGCACCAATCTGCTCATACTGAATCAAAACTTCACCTCTATTTCTTACCACTTGTATTCTTCGCTCATGCTCACTTTCTCTTTCGTAATATGTTCAATCATATACATCATGTCAGCCTTTGAGATACTCTTCAAATAATATTTTAGTGATTAGGATACATGCTACAATCACCAAAGAATAATATCAATATAGGCCTTCCAAGTCGGCCATTCCAAAAAGGAACACATCCTCGAAGTACCAAAACAACACGCTACCAGAATGCCACAATTATCGTAGCACAAAATGAAACAACTGAATCATAGATAAGACCACAAATTTTGGGGCGCAATAATCATGATCCAGGTCAGCATTACATGATTCAAAATGTGAAAACCAAACCATCAAATGAATGTTACTAGAAATCAAAGAAACCAAAGGAAACCAAAGCACACAAATATTCTCATCACAACATACAACTGAAACATGACATTTAGAGAACAAATTTCGAAGCACAAGACCAAATGTCACAACCAACACCAAAATCTCTCACATCCATACACTCATGTCCTCATGATTCCAGAGCAATAATCATATAAAAAATTGTGACAACAACAACAACAAGGATCCAAAATATGTAACATACATACCTATCTTCCACTGTGCCACAACTCAACATTTAAAACATCTTACATATCAATCCAAACTAATCCAGATCACCAAATTTGACATCAATGACAACTTAGATAAGTAATTTCAAGAATCACCCCCTTTGTCATTGATGGCAAAATACTTATATCAAAATTTGCCATAACTCCCCCTTAGATAATGCTTCCAAGATTCCCAAAAATCAAGACTCAATATTTCTCCCTGATATAGAATATTTCTCCTCCTTTGACATCAAGGACAAAGAGTAACAACAAAATTGGTTACCAAAATAAAATCTACACTGCAAAAGAAAGAATTCTTCACTTACGCTTCTGAAAGATTCTCTTATACTTCTCCAATTCTAGAAATAGATTCTTCCAAGAGTTCATCACCAAATGGATAGTCAATCTCAAACTATCATTTTGCACAATTACATCAACTGCATCTGATAAAAAATTGGGAACAAAGATTTTCCACTCACACTTCTTAGCTTTAAAGAGAATACCGAAAAGATTCTCTAACCGAGGTTCAATAATCTCTTTTACTTTCAAGAATATACTTATCATATCTTCTTTATGTTTTTGATAAAATATAAGATCTAGTTGCAATGAGTTTATCTTCCTTCTTTGTGCACCATCAAGATCTATGAAAATATCAAATGCCTTACCCAAGGAACACAACTTAGATTCAATAGAGTCAATTTTTTCTTTGAATTGTTCCACAACTACATGCCACTGGAAACAATATTTATAAACTTTTCTTGCTTCCATCACACAAACTCTCACATTCCTTATGTCTTTCGATAATCTATTTTGAGCATATACACACTTTTTCTCAATGAAATCCTGAATATCTTCTTTAGAAATTGGTGCCTTAATAGACTACTTCATTCGATCTCTAAGCACTTCACACAAGACATTCGACAAGATGTCTTCAATATTGCTCGAAGATAATATGCTAGAATTTCCTCAATTTTATTTTTGATCATAGGAGGGATGTTCAATCCATAATTCACCAACCTTTTTTAATCCAACTTCTTCCTTTTAGAAAACTTAGAATATTATCAACATTGCACAGATCATCCTCTTCATCCTCTCTTTCTTCAATAAAATGTTTATCCCTAATCACAACAGATGATTTCAGATCATCCAGAGAAATAACCTCATGTACAAATTTTATTTTTATCTTCTCCATTGATCCCAAAGGAGACATCAGAATTTTCCTCTATGAACTTTTACTACTAGAGGTAGGTACTTCAAGAATACTGACAAAACTGGGAATTGGACTGGAAAACAACTTCTTTTTAAACTCTAACAAATATTCTTTGAATGCCAGATCTTTGTTTTCCAAACGAGCTAAATATTTGAAATTTGGTTTTCCAACAAAATTATTCGATTTCCATGTAATATTTTCTTTAAGGGGTAATGACTTTGTCAAGGAAAGCATCAAACAAACAATTAAGGAGCCAAATTTGAAAGGATAACTTTGTTCCTTAGTCATCTTGATGTTTTCTGCCACCTATGCTCTCAACAATTCACATAAATAAAATTTGTTGTCTTCTCTCACCATCTGATGCACAATGTATACAACAATAGCTGAAGTAGAACACTCTCTATTTATGAAGTAGATATTATGAGAAATTCCATAAGCAACATACCTCACTATAGGGTCAAAAATAGTGTTAATTATGAGTGCCTCTTGATCACCTAAGATGCCAGTTAGGGTTTCAACTTATTTGTTTTTGATTGATTTCTTTACCGGAAGGGGTCCATTATCACATAAGCTACTCACAACAAAATTAGCTTCTTTCAAAATCAGACATGGTTTGTCCAAATTCATATGATCATCCTCAATGCAATTCAAGAGAAATTTTATCATGTCTTCAGTTTCGAACCATGCAAATTCATTCCAAAGATCCAAACCCTTATGCCCTAAATTTCTGATTTCTTGCATACTTTCATTTGACAAATAATTTCTCAATTTCCTAATTTTCTCATGATTATACTCATCTAGACGTACATTCTCAATTATTCAAACAATCACACTATCTTATCCACAGGGAGAGATATGAAAAATACCTTGTGTATAAACTAAACTTTGAATCTCCTTCTTTTCTCCGCTTTCATTGCTCTTCAATTTCTTCAACACAAGATGGAAAAATGATTGAAACATTGAATATTTATCTTACTCAGAGTACCTAGGATTTCACTGCAAAAAATGCCTTATCAAAATGATGTCAGCCGAAACTTTTACTCTTTTGCAAACACAATCTACCAGAACATACGTTAGAAACAATATCAACACCAACTTGTGTTACCACAAGCATTTCCTTCTCACAAGGGGGACAAATAGATTTTTCATTGTATTTCCCCCTGAGCACTAACTATTGGATCAGTTTTCAGAGGAAGAAACACCCACACTGGACTTGGATGCATAGGGCTCAATAGATTCCTTCCTTTTCCATATCATGAAATTCCTTTTAGGTTTGTTTTCCATAGCCTTCTTATTCTTGCAATTCCATATGTGTTGCAATTATATCACTTTACCTTCTTCTGTCCTGAATTCACTGAATTTCCTCTAAATCTGAAATAATTAGATTTATGACCAAATTTATGACAATGTCCTTGAAAAAACACATTCACTTGTGATCCATTCATTCCATTCACAATCAATCTATAACTTCTGTGAATAGCTTGACCACTATAGTTGTTAACCTTATGTCTAAAATTTCCATATCTAAAGCATTGAATATTTTGATTCATATTTCTTCTACAATCTACAACTTTATGCCCAAAATAATTGCATTGAAAACAATAGCCATTAAATGATGACTACCTTTGAGCATTAGGTTGCAAAACTAGAGGTCTATACGAAGCAGGGAGTTCGGACTTTGTTTGCACCTTCAATCTTCTTTTCAATGTCCATATTTTCTTTCCCTTTACCTTTTTCTTTTAAACAATCACCAGTGAATCCTAATCCTTCCTTATCCTTGTGTGCTTTATGCATTGACAATAGTTCATCCAATAACACACTACTTTCACTAACTTTAGCTTCTGGTTTTAGCTTCAACAATTCTTGTTCTAACTTCCCATTTTCTTCAGACTTCAGATTAACTGTATTCTCCAAGATTTCTTCCACCTTGCTACTCTTTTGTATCTACAACTTTAGATTCATAGCATTCATTCACTACCTTCACATTCTCTTTCAATTTTTCATTCTTAAATTCCATGCTTTCAATATCTTTAAGGTCTGTCTTCAATTCTTCATCTAGTTGATATTCTCCATCTATTTCCATAGGAGCCATCTGTTCAAATCAAGATCTCTCTCAAGTGGTTAGGCTAGTAGCAAGGGACCAATCTCTAATACCAATTGTTGAACAAACCAAAATACTGAGGGGGGGGGGGTGTGAATTAATATTCCACTCAAATTCTAAAATTGAAATAGATATACACCGATCTACACTTAATCTTAAGTATCCTTGAAAACACATAAGTCAATTCCATAACACAACCACAAAAGATACACCAAATATTTTTATACGTAGAAAACCTGTTAGAAATTAGAATCTTAGGATACTAATCATTATAAATAGGATCATAAAGTAAATGAAATGAGAAACATACATGCATATATGTACAAATTACACAAGATATACATGGGGAAAACCCTTTTAGGTAAAAACACCCCATAAAGCATCATTTAATTAAAACACTTACAAATATAGTCTCTCATAAAATAGACATGAACCTGGGGACACTCCTCCAATACTTCTACATGGCCAATAATACCTCATATACATAGTGATACAACTCACCATAAAGCTCCAACCACTCCCAAATGAGAGAGAAACTCCTTAAATATAGGAGGAAGGGTGGCTTCACTAGTCACACCTTTTCAATAGCCCCCACTCATAAATAATTAATAATCTAATAATTATTTCAAATGGGACATGCTTATAAATCATATAATATATAAGATTTTATAACCTTATTTTAGAACATTATATATAAATATAATAAGGATGTTATCCCTAATAATTTTATGTTCTAACACTCCCCCTTAATGTTAATAGGGGATCACATGTCAATTTCTATAAAAGAAAAAATGAAGTACCCCAGTAATGTATGTCTTCTTTGATAGTGATAAATAGGGACACAAATATATGCCAACATGAAGATCATGCATTCTAGACTACATGAAAGTCATCTTGTCATAATTTATAATCCCGGTGTTTTTAAAATGATGCTATGAGGTCTTAAAAAATTATATTGGAGCCGCGGTCTCCTCAAATTAGCCCCTCCCCAGGTTCATTACATAGAGCCCATAGAACTTAATACAATGCTTTCACAAGTGGAAGATTTATAGGGAGAATAATTTACAATATGCCCGTAGGACTTAAGCACAAATGTGCCTATAGGACTTACTAATGCCACCCGCAATATTATAAATAAAAAGGACTTACATATGCCTATCTGTAGGCTTAAAAGACTTACTAATTCCTATATAGGTCTTATTTCATACCTATTAGGACATATGCCTACCCATAGGATTTAAAAACTAGGATTTAGCCACTAGGTGGTGTCATTGACATGCACACTTCCCCTCAATGGCATCACCTAAGGCCAAGCATTATTTGAATTTGGAGCATATAATGCATAAAGGTCTTATGCCTATTAGGGCTTACATATAGGATTTAGCCACTAGGTGGCGTCATGTACACTCCCCCTTAATGGCATCACCTAAAGCCAATCACTGCATAGAGGATTTCATAGTGATGACTAAAATTTCAATATATAGCATGTGCCCATGATCTTCAAAGTGTCTTTATTATAGAATGATTTCACTTGAGTGAGGTGCCCATGATCTTCAAGGTGCCTTTATTATAGAATGCTTTCACTTGAGTGAGGTGTCCATGATCTTCAATGTTCATTTTGATCTTTAGAAATGATATTCTCTAGAAAGAGTAAAGTAACTTCAAGTAATATGGTACTTTCATATGTATCCAAATGGAAATCTTCCATAAATCTTCAAGGCCATATTGATTCTTCAAGAGCTACATTCATATTTTCTCCATTTGATTCAAAGACACATAGAAGATAGTCTTCTTATTAAAGTATTGCACCATCCATGTAATAACACTTGCACCATATGTTTTGAAGGCATAACCTCACCACAAAAGAAACAATATAGTTAGTAACATAGTAATCAACTTCATTTTTGGTGCAAAGAAAGAACATAATATTATTTTTTTTGTCATTTGCCAAAGATCATATAATTTTCCTCATAAATTTAGAATATAATCCAATGCAAGGAAATCAACATATATTTTCATGAGAATAAGCATTAATAATTAGTTGTCTTTTTTAAAAAATAGACATACTACTACATATAGTAATGATCCATAGAAAAATTAGGCAACGGGTGAGCTATCCTTTCTAGGTTTTCTCCCCAGACAATTTATAAGGGTGATAGCCACCCATTATAATGATCAATATAGGGGTTGTATAGTATATTTAAAAAATAAAATAAAATAAAAAAATGGATCAAACATAATTCAGAACAACAAATCTCTATGATCTCAAAAAAGAACTAATGAGAAATTTATCATTTTTGAATTTACTTATGCATATTTACTAGCTTGTACATTTCATAAAAAAATATTTTACCCTACATTTATAGATAGATAGATGATTTCTTGTTTATCATTGTGATAGTTTGATATTAAGGATTTTTCTTATCGAACATACTATAATCAAGAATATTCCTAATGTTAACATAAGGTTATCGATCTTTTCTTCAACCTGCACACCAAGTTCTCCTTACCTTTGACCTCATATCCTTGTGGTTGCAACATGTAAATTTCCTCCTCCAAATCTCCATGGAGAAAAACTGTTTTGACATCTAATTGTTCAATATGTAAATCATGTAATGCCCCGCCAGGAAACCCTGAAGGGATAAAGCTAAAACACACGAATGGAGTGCAATAATTTTTTTTTTTTTTTAAGATAAACACAACATTAAGATACAACGAGATATCAAAATTCAGATTACATAGTGGAAGACATCAACTAACACCTACAAAGTTTCCCAACGTGATTACTTAATTACACATTTAACTTAACTCACACTAATAAATCCAATAAGCTGATTATCTTATAACAAGATAATTCTTAAACAAGGATAATTTCTTTCAGATAGATGAAAATATAAATCACAAAATAAGGTTCATCCATTAAGATTTATCTATACCCTTCATTCAAACTTTCATTTAGAATTTAAGTCATGCATCTAATTTAACAACACACTTGAATTTTATCAGAAACTAATGAGATATTTCCATGCATACTTAATTTCCTTAACAATAAATGAATATATTCCATTTCTCTAATCTACAATCTACCATGATCCCATTTGAACATTTAAAAGACGACTGAATACATGCATTTAAGATTAATTTCTTCTAACCCACTTATACATTCTATCAAAATGTCATCCATACATGCTAACACTAAACATGAAACATAAGAATAAAAGCATCACATAACACTAAGATGATCTCGGAGTTCACCCCTAAAGGGCTACATCTCTGGGTTTGCTCAACTGCAAGACCCCTCTGATAATTAATAAAGTTAAGAATACATGAGGTTCTCATAATTTACAATCTTGCCATCAAGGCAAAACATAATCAATATACAAACGACCACATCGGTCAATAAATACATAAACGATCCTTGAAAAGGAAAGGATCCAGCTGAACATAATCGAAGCAAATACAAAGGTCTACTGGAGCATCCGCAAAACTAAGACATCGCAACCCAAGGTCTAGCATGAAACCAGGTACTCACAAGGGCATAAACAATAGGACGAATCCACAAACGGTGCTCCTATCAAAACAATACAACAACACACTAGCGAACGTAGGGACAAGTGTCATCACACAACCTGGTATGGTTACCATGACAGGTCTTCATAGGTTCCGACCCCATACACTGGGTTACCCTAGCCACCTAGTCCGAACCTCTGGCCCATCCAAGCCTCATGTGGACCCACACATCCTCTCGTGAAGACAAGGATGATGGTTTGCCATTTCAGGCCTTCTCACAGCATGTCGAGTTTGTGTTAGCACTCGTCCCATGTGTGAGGCACAATTATCTTACTTAGAGATTAACATTCTAATCTACTGTTAGGTTATCACTTATTAGACTCACTTTCGATGGGTTACCCAGCAACCACCTTGGGCGCGGCCCCCAATCGAAAGCCACTTTCCCATATGACACTAGATTAAACTCAGACGAACTCAAAAACCAAGGAACACACATGGTCAAGCAAACGAAGTTCAAAAAGGAGGGAACAACCATTTGGTCAAACACGACTCAAAAGAGGTACACTTACTGACGGTACTCTAACCAGAGACCTGACCAACTATGGTCAACCACGAATCATCATTCGACACCCACATAAAGGATATGACCAACTACGACACCACCACAAAATAACAATCAACTCGAGTGCGAGGACAGAAACAGGTACCCAAATCAACCATACGATAGGGTCTAATCAAACAAAGCAAGACTTGCCATTACTTAAGCAAAAACAAATACAAAAATTAAACTCGCATAGGCAATAACCAGCAGATACAATCTTTTCCGAATTGATTTAAACATTAAATATCGATCAAGTTTTCTAAATGATCTAAGTTAGATTGCAGTTATCCACCTCATCTAAGTACGGGTTGTTCTTGGTTTTCTAACTCTCCAAGGTTCATTTGCATCGAACATACATAAATACGCCATTATGAGTTCTTGAACCAATTTCTCATAAATATAATAAACAACCATTAACCAACTAAATATGATATTTAATCTTCAATTAAAACATCATTGTCATACTGGTTCAAAAATAATTCTTCCAAATTCGTCTTTTCAAAACCAAATTAAACTATACGGATCAAGGAAACATAAACATATAAGAAATCCAATTAACGATAGTTCATTCCTAACTTAACAATTATTTCCTTACGCATATAGAAAAATGCCAGAATCAACTATTAATTAATATACGCATTTATTAATCTATTATTAATAAAATATAACAAATTAATAATTAATAACACTATTAACAAATCAAGTAATTAATTAGAAAAATATTCATTAATAATAAAATAAAATTTGAATATTAATTAATGTATGTTTTCCCTTATACAAATAATTAATAACAAATTAATAATAATTTATTACTTAATGACCATTTAAATCATAATTTAAAAACTTAATTAAAAATTAACATTCAAGTATATAAAAAAATATTATATTTTTTTTAATAAATAAAAAAAAATATAAAAAATGTTTTTCTTTTTATAAAAAAAATCGTACATAGGGGAGGGTACCCACGTGGACCCCCCCCTTGGAAGCTCACGCTGCCCCTTGGGGGAGCGCTGCTACCCAATGGGAGCACGCAACACCCCATGGGGAGCGCTGCTGACCCAAAGGGAGCACGCATCACCCCTTGGGGAGCGCTGCTGCCCAGAGGGAGCACGCAACACCCCTTTCACGTGGTGGGGAAACTTAGCCACGTGGGAGGGGGTTTCACACACATTTTTTTTATTTTTTATTTTTTAAAAAATAATTACTGTCAAAACCACAGTAAGAAAAAAAACACAGTCCCAGAGACTTAATTTTAATTTTAATTTTATTTTCAAAAAGCATGGGTCTTTTTTTTAATATTTTCAAATACCCAGATTCAAGAAGGGAAATTTTTTTCCAAAACAATGCCATACTAGCAAAAAGAGATGGATTAACATCCATTATCCAAACCCAGATAGATTTATCTGATTAATGTTTGAATTTGAAAGCATAAATTTGGAATTTAAACCAATTTCCATTGCAAACAACCAATCTCAATTTTATTCTTGATTTTAAAAACAATCAGAGTAACCAAAAACTAAACTTGATAGGGAAACAAAACAAGAAGGTTTTGGGTTGGAATTAAGATCACAACTATTTCATTTTTTCCCAAATAGATGAGCTTTTTCAAACTTCACAAACAAATTCTTCAAAATCCAAAACAATTTCTTTAAAACAAAGAAGCCAATGAATTGAACCAAAGTCCTACCTGGTTTAGCAATCCTGGCATGATTGAGGAAAAACCTAATCCTCCAGCTCAAGAAATTCCTTCTTCTCCCAAAACCCCCAAATTCTCCATCCAAAAATATTTTCCAAAAAAATCAATCTCCATAATTTTCCAAAAGTCTAGGTTATATGGGAAATGTTTGACCAAAAATTTTATTTTGGAATTAAATTTTTTATTTAAAATAAATCACAAAAATCATTCTTTTAAACTATATCAATAAATTAAATTTGCTTTTCAATTTAAAATTGATTTTCTCACTTAACTTAAATTAACCTTTCTATTTCCAAAATGCCAACAAGATTAAATTAATTCTATTTCAATTAAATTTAAATCTTTCTTTTCATAAGCATAATCATAACAAATTTAACATCAAAATTAACCATTTAATTGAACTTGCTCCCAATTTAAATCGAACAATTCAAATTAATGATAATCGCATAAAGAAATCCTGTTTAATTTAGTCCATTAATCTTTAATGCACAAACACATATTTAATCAAATTAAATACTAAGGACTAATTACTCAATTTAACCATACACACAAAACACGCAACCCAAGAAGCCAAACGAACAGAAGACCCGCAAACCCAACCAAAGGGAATACCAACGACGACTGATGACGCTCACTTGAGCACGACTATGGTCAAATGAGGGTATCACGACCACCTAATCCAACTCTAAGGATTAAAGAGGTACACTCAAACCTGCGAATCAAGGTGAAGATGAACCTCGCACTCATGCGGTACTGTACCTGAAATCTCCTGCAACCAAGAGTCATACATGCATATATATAAAAACTTAATGAAAGCGTTAGCCCAAGATAATAACACGAAATAGGAGAATTAATAACTTGCATACAAATTGGTGCAAAAACCACTTCAACAACTATGCACTAAATCAAAACATCTGACTATAATCATTATAATATGATGAACTAACCAAGGTCAAACCAAGATTAGAAATTGATTAGGGTAGGGGTACTACAAATCATCTGCAACCACAAGACTAAGTACGGTTCTAATTGAAGTCATTTTTACAACTAGAGAAAATATTTCATCATAATATATACCCTTTTTCTGTGAAAAACCTTTTACCACAAGTCTGGCCTTATACCTTTTCTGACCTCCTTCCTCCTCCTTCAGCCTATAAACCCATTTGTTAGGCAAAGCTCTTTTTTCTACAGGTAGAGGGACTAAGTCCCAAGTCTTATTTTCATCAAGGAGTCCATCTCCTCTTTCATGCCTAGCTCCCACTGTTGTTTGGCATCCACCTGCATTGCTTCTTCATATTCTTCTGGTTCACCAGAATTAGTTAATAAAATATAATACAAAGAAGGAGAAAATCTTTCAGGGGGTCTACTTGACCTCATAGAATGTCTAACACTTGTAGGAGTTTGTGTGATAATCTGTTGTTTCTGAGCATCAGGTACCTGTGGCATTTCATTTTTAGAAATCTCATCCAACACCACATATTCTTGTTTGTCCTGTTCATGCTTCTTTTCTTGCATTTGTTCTTTATACATAACCTTCTCATTGAATATAACATCTCTACTTCTAATTATTTTCTTATTTTCAAAATCCCATAACCGATAGCCATATTCATCTATCCCATATCCAATGAAGGTACATTTTTGAGATTTAGCATCAAGCTTGGTTCTATTTTCTTTATCAATATGGACAAAAGCTTCACAACCAAAGGTTTTTAGAAAAGAATAATTTACCTTTTTACCAGTCCATGCCTCCTCTGGAATACCACCATCCAAAGGGGTTGAAGGTCCTCTATTTATCAAATAGATAATAATATGTACACAATCTACCTAAAAATGTAAGGGCAATCTAACATGCAATCTCATGCTCCTCGCGCATTCCATGATAGTCCTATTCATTCTCTCTGACACGCCATTTTCCTGTGGAGTTATTGGAATTTTCTTTTGCTTTCGAATTCCATTTAAGGAGTAGTAATCTTCAAATTCTTTGCTACAATACTCACCTCTATTATCCGATCTGAGACACTTCAACTTTTTTCCTGTCTCATTCTCAACCAAAGCTTTCCATTTCTTAAAAGTTTCAAAAATAGCTGATTTTTGTTTTAGGAAATATACCCATGTTTTTCTGGTTGAGTCATCAATAAAAATAACATAATAACAAGAGCCACCAAGAGATGATACCTGAGCCGATCCCCATACATCTGAATGCACAAGCTCTAACTTCTCACTCTTCTTCTCTTTCCCAACCTTGAGAAATCTGACTCTTTTCTGTTTACCATAAACACAGTTTTCACAGAACTCTAAATCAATCTTTTTTAGTCCTGGTAATAGATTTTTGGAGTGAAGGATTTTCATCCCTTTCTCACTCATGTGCCCAAGCCTATGGTGCCACATTATCAAATCTGTTCTTGCAACATCTATTGTTGCCATCCCTGCAGTAACTTTATCTGTAGCAGCTAGGGTAGAGTAAGTGTTACCAGTACACATATATAATGTGCCTACCTTCGCACCTTTAGCTACTACTAATGATCCTTTAGTGACCTTCTAGATACTGACTGAGAAGGTAACTATGCAACCTTCACTACCTAGTTGCCCTGCAGAAATTAAATTTCTTCTTAAATTAGGAACATGTCTTACCTCCTGCAGAAACTAGTCATTTCCATTCTGCAACTTGATCTTTATCTTTCCTTTTCCAACAATTTGACATGGCTCATCATCACCCAAATATACTTGTCCAAAATCACCTTGAACATAATCTAGAAAATATTTTCTATGGGGTGTAGCATGAAATGAAACCCCATAATCTATTACCCAAGAATCATTAACATTATCCAAACATAAGATTAAAGCATCTTGTAAAGTATTACTTGCAATATTAGCTTCCTTACTGTCATTTTCATTTTTGTCTCCTTTGTTTTTCCGAGACCAACAGTCTTTCTTTAGATGACCATGCTTTCCGCAGTACCAACAATCTTTCTTTCCTCTAGATTGAGAGCGTCCTTTCTTTGACTTTCCTCATGACTTCTCATTCCCAGGGCCTTTTCCTCTTTCCTTTGATCTTCCTCTGTTCTCCACATTCAAAACACTACTTGATGATGTTGGAGTCTCACCTGTGCTTTTCCTTCGCATTTCCTCGCTTAGGATAACACCAACAATATCATCAAATATCAAAGTATTTTTACCAGAGACAAAGTTACTTACAACAATAACCATGCTATTCCAGCTTTCTGGCAAAGAACATAAAATCAAGAGAGCCCTAACCTCTTCTGCAAAAGTAATTTTTACCAAAGGCAATTGACTGGTAATTGTATTAAATTCATTTAAGTGCTCCGCTACAGATCCTCCCTCACTCATTTTCAAATTAAACAAATGCTTCATAAGAAATACCTTATTCGAAGCCGAGGGTTTCTTATACAACTTAGCCAATGTCGCCATCAAATCTACAATCATTTTTGCTTCTGTTATATTGAAAGCTATAGATGGTGCAAGGCACAATTGAATGGATCCCAGTGCCTTTCTATCTAAAATGTCCCATTCTTCATCTGACATTGTGGTCAATTTCTTTGCCCTTCCTTCCAATGGCCGCCACAAATCCTTTTGATATAGGTAATCCTCCATCTGCATTTTCCATAACTGATAATTCTAGTCGTTAAACTTTTCAACCTTGAATTTGGAATCCTCCATTGCTCCCACTCAAATATGAAAGTCCTGCCAATTTACAGAAAACCTTGCTCTGATACCAATTGTTAGGGTTTCAAGTAGATCCAGAGCAAATATGAACTAACAATTATATGCAGATTTAAATACAAAAGATAAACGAATAAAACAAGACATAGATAACACAGAGATTTAATGTGGTTCACCCAGAATGGGTTACGTCCACCATACACATCTGTCCAATCTTTCTTATTATCCAACAAAAATAGTACATCAACCTTACAATGCCTCAAGCATCCCAGTCACTTATAACATGTGTTTTTTAGGGCAACAAACAAAGTCAGCCTTTTTAGGGTTTTATTACAATGTCAGTTTTCATCAACAAAAAACGTGCTGAGTGTACAATACTTTGCTGATCAGTCACCACATATCAACATTTTTTTCTTAAATAAGAACTCATGTATTAAGAGATACACAATTTAATATCTCAAAATTTATTTTGAGTTTTAAATATGTTGACATAAATATGAATTGAGTTTTTAATATATGAAATATTTCTCATAGTTTCTTAAATTTGCATGCTACATGTCTTTTGGAATTTAATTTTATGTATATCTATAGATAAAATAAATAAATAAAGAGAATGAATCTTATATTTAAACTTAGGTTCGTGAAGGTAAATAATAGGATTCGAGGGGATTAACAAGGACATCTTCATATCCTTTGAGATCATAATACACATATATGGTATATGTTCATGTCATTAATAATATGTTTAAAAAAGAGAGTTCACAAAATTGTCTACATCATTATTTATAAGATTGAATCTAATTTTTTTTCAAATACAATTGCATTCGAAATCAAAATATAACAACTTAAATAAAATGTTTAATTACTGTATCATTTTTTTTCCTCAAATATATATATGAAAACAAAACTTGAAATGCTATTATAAACTGCTCCTCTATCTTTTATGTAGAAGTTTAGAAAAAAGAAAATGTATATAAACAAGTACATTAGTAAGTAGGTCAAGGTTTATCTCATCCCAACCTTACACATTGAGAATACTATAGTTTTTGGAGTGAAAGAAGGCAGCATGTTAATGAATGTTTTGTTTATGGTTTAAACTTTATTTTTAATATCTATTAATGAGTGGGCCAAGAGTTTTTTTTTTTTCACTAACAGTCACCTCTATAGGACATAAAAATTATATAAAACTTGCTTCTAAAAAATACTTCCCAAGGAATCATGAAGATGCTTGTCATGATAATATATTTTTTTTTAAGGAAAAAGGTAATGGATAAAAGATGATAATATTTTAATTGTTTTAATTTTTTGATTCCCCCTCTATGTATATATTTATGATTATGACATGAGATAGGTAAAGGTTTCTAATGTAATTTGTAATAATGGAAAATTTAATTCTGATATATATAATGATATATGTGGACATATTGGAGGAGAAAAAAATTAAAGAATTTGAGAAGATTTGGATGGTGTTTTTTTATTATTCGAAACAATCAAAAAATTGAATGAAGATTAAAATGTACTTTCAATTTTTTCAAAGTACCAACATAGATTTGAAATTAAATGGCACCATAATCAATCTATATGAGATGAGGTCAACTAGATATTTATCCATTATGTCTTTAAATTTTGAAATGATATTATCTTTAAATAACTACAACTTGGAATAGAATAGGAACTTTCAAATGGTTTCATGATTTTGACTATAAAAATATTGTAACCCTAAGGATAATGAAATAATTTTTGTGATAATATAGTTCTTTGACAATAGAACAATTTTTGAATTAATTAGATTATGAAATTTAATAATTAAACATCATAATCACTTTATAATCAAATATTTGTCAATCACAATCTTTTGCACTATAAATATTTTAGAGAAAAAAATGAAATATTCTTGAAAAATATCACCTATGAAAAGGAATAGTTAGAATTTCCTTACTTGTCCTTGATAAATTGATTTTAAAATAATAGAGATGATACACTAGATACATAGCTCAAATGGCTTTGGACTATCTTCTAGTACAACATGTAAAAATGATAAGTATAGCCTAACTTGCTCTGATACCATGTTAGAAATTAGAATCTTAGGATACTAATCATTATAAACAGGATCATAAAGTAAATGAAATGAGAAATATACATGCATAAATGTACACATTACACAAGATATACATGGGGAAAACCCTTTTAGGTAAAAAACCCCATAAATCATCATTTAATAAAAACACTTACAAATATAATCTATCATAAAATAGACATGAACCTGGGGACACTCCTCCAATACTTCTACATGGCCAATAATACCTCATATGCATAGTGATACAACTCACCATAAAGCTCCAAATTCTCACCACTCCCAAATGAGAGAGAACCTCCTTAAATATAGGAGGAAGGGTGGCTTCACTAGTCACACCTTTTCAATAGTCCCCTCTCATAAATAATTAATAATCTAATAGTTATTAGATTATAATTATTTCAAATGGGACATGCTTATAAAGCATATAATATATAATATTTTATAACCTTATTTTAGAACATTATATGTAAATATTATAAGGATGTGATCCCTAATAACATTATGTTCTAACAAAACCCAATAAGGGAAAAACCATGGAGAGGGTTAACTCAAGATAATATAGCTAGTTATATTTGATTACAAAAATAGGCTCACTGCTCGAAGAGATTATTGCTTAGATATAATTCGTTTACTGCCAAAAGGAGTGAATTGTGGAAGTTGCATCTACAAAAGCATGAAATTAGTTCTAGTTAAAGCTTTGAAAATAAACTAACTGCCTGCAACAAATTCGGTTAAGAACTTCTGCAAAACACTTCACCAACTCAACACAATACACATACTATTTATAGTAGATCCAGTTAATAACCTTTACAAAACACTTCACAAACTCACTGCACCAATCTATTCATATTGAACCAACATTTCACCTTTGTCGCTTACCACTTCTATTCTTTGCTCATGCTCACTTTCTCTTTCGCAATATGTTCAATCATACTTCTATTTTCACTCTTCCACACTTACACACTAACAACCTAAAGAGATTATATATACATATATGTATGTATGCATCATTTTGGAAATATACATCATCGGTCTCTGAGATAATCTTCAAAAAATATTTTAGTAATAAGGATAAACACTACAATCACTAGAGCCTAATACCAACACAGGTCTTCAAAGTTAGCCAATACAAAAGGAACACATCCTCGAAGTGCCAAAATAACACGCTACTAGAATGTCACAATTATCGGAGCACAAAATGGAACAAATAGATCATAGTTAAGACAAAAAATTCTAGGGCACAATAATCATGATCTAAGTCAACATTATATGATTCAAAATGTGAAAATCAAATTACCAAATGAATGCTACCATAAATCAAAGAAACCAAAGGAAACTAAAGCACAATAAGCCATTGATCACAACATAAAACTTAAACATTACATCCAGAGATCAACTTCCGAAACACAAGACCAAATGTCACATCCGTACACTAATGTCCTCATGATTCCATAGCAATAATCATATAAAAAACTGCAACAACAACAACAACAACAACAACAACAACAACAACAACAACAACAACAACAACAAGAAGGATATGCAATCTCTAACATACATACCTTTCTTCCACTGTGTTGTAACTTAACATATACAAAATCTTACATATCAATCCAAACCAATTCAGATCACCAGATTTTACATCAGCGACAACTTAGATAAGTAATTCCAACAAAGGGGTCATAAAAAGGTTGCAATTCTTGACCAAGTGCATGAAATAAATCTCTATGTTGTTTAAATTGACAAGTTTTTATTAAGAAATTGTTGCACATCTTGTTTCATAGTTGGCCAATAATATAATGGTAAGTCTACTCGATTGATCCTTACAAGTACCTTCATGCAGAGAAATCTTAGTTTTTTAATAGTCTAGACACCTAAGGAAGATACCATTAAGACTCCAGTAGAAGGTACCACCTAAGATAATAAATCGAGAAACATGGTAGGTGGATATCTTATTTTGAGTACTAGATAAATTAGGTGACAATGTATTATTAAGATATAGGTGTAAACAACATGACACCAAGGAAAATCATGAAACACAAGTTGACATGTACCATCTAAGATTGAAGAATGTCAAAAGATGGGACCAAAATATTTTTCACCAAAATCTCACACTAATGGCTCTTACGAGGCATCTCCAAGAAAGATCCCATGGTAGACATTGAAGAACACATAGTTATACTGAGAGGGGGGTGGGGTGGGGGGTGAATCAGTATAACAACTAATTTTACCAATTTGAACTTTTTCAACTTCATTAACAAGTATATAAGTTATCTCATAAACATATTCATTGCACACCAATATTCATATGTGATCTCAATAATATGAACACAAGTAGAACACAAGATATATGCGTGGAAACCCTTACGGGAGAAAACCACAGTAAATCAATGCTTATATATATATATATATTTCTTCTTTTACAATATTTTGTAGGCACCAACCTACTAGAGGCACCAACCCCTAACACTGTTTGTGAGCACCAACCCACAGGAAGCACCAACTCCTAAATCTGATTTGTGAGCACCTACCCACTGGAAGCACCAACTCCCACTTCTGAATTCGTGAGTACCACCTCACTTCACATAAATATTAAATTCCACCTTTAAAATGTTGCTATAACAACGGATGATGGACAATTTGATCTTCTCAAATATGCTGTGATGAATATTACTAATCAGTCACATAAATCTGATCATAATCTCCTCATAACTCTCTCGTAAATATGTTCTCAAACTGCACATATAAATCTGCTCATAAGTCTTCTTTATCTATGCAGGAAATGCTGCATAATCCTCCCACTATATCTACATACACTTCTCTTCTATCATCATCAATATGTCTTCTGTCTTAATATGCAAATCTGTATGTCTGATTGATATTTCAAACATTTTATAATCCTTTTCTAAAACTGGTACATCTTCATTTACAACCTTTTGCATGTTTGATTGATATTTCAAACATTTCATAATCCTTTTCTAAAACTGGTACATCTTCATTTACAACCTTCCCATAATCAGGTACACAAAAATGATTATCTTCTTTTATTTTTCACACACTCACAACTTCAACATAATTCACACAGCACACCCTTGTGTCTGATTATATTTCCAGAATTACACACTCTATTCTGTCAGCAACTTATTATATTTCCAACTTCATACACCTTGCCAACGCTACCACACACACACCTCATATTTCAATTACTTACACTTTATATCTTTCATATATCTCTTTACAAGGATTGTGTCTTCTAGAAAAAGACGTGACTTTTAGCATGTAGTTTTTAATAAACAAATTACTTTATAGAAATCATAACTTTAATCACCTTTCATCATTCCAATAGAGTCACTGTCTTCTCTTTCACTAACTTTTCTTAACATCTGTATCATATGTGTCTCTTAGATGAGACATAAATTTTTTTCCTTAAACAAGTGTTTATATCAATTATTATTCTTGAATATGATCGCACCTTTATTAACACATTTAGATCAAAAGTTTTTGACTTTGAAGGAGACTATTGTTTTATCGGGTTTTATCCTTTGTCATTTAATCACTGCTATTGTCTGAGATATACAGGTGCTTAATATGATATATATATACTTTTATTCTTCATTCATTCACACAACACCCTTCTTTGTTTCGTCCATAAAATCGCACCTTACTCCATAATTGCTACCATCTCAATGCAATAGTATATTGTAGTCTCAACTATCAATGGTATTACCATGTTTCCTCTCTGCCTGAAGCTCCTCAAGAACCCCGTCATACCTTAATACATATTTTGATTTGAAATAATCAAATCACATCCTTGCCTTACATTCTGTCATATAATATGTAACATGTAGCTGCATTCACAATTGTATTAATAACTCTCCAATGTATCATTTTTCTGACAGGTCCTTTGTCTTCTTCTTTTTATTGTTGCCTTACTAATGATTATCGTTGTTGCTTGATCATATTTTAATCGCACATTTTCACCAAGACCATTGGATCAACATAGTATTTTTTCACTGCAGATATATAAACTTATTATTAATTCTGTTTATGACTTGTCAAAGTCGTGATCTATATTGACTTTTTCTAACTCCATGAATTGAAGCGCTGGATCTAGAATTAATCTGTCATTTGCTATTTTATACAAAGCGCTGCATATGAAAGATATTCATCGACTATATTGAGTCAATTTTCTCACGAGTTTCTCTGTATGTTTATGAACATGATCCGCTACCTTTGATGGAGCACTATGTAGTCAAACTTCACACTTATAGAGTCAGTTGAGAGACATGTGATGAAGAGACTTCCGTATAATATTAATGCCAAAATAGATCACATTCTTCAATATAAACCACCTAAGTCAGTCGGCTATCTCTATACATCAATCTGCCACCTTTGAATTCTTGAGTTATTATCAAACATATTTCCCTAGTAGGAGATCGTTGTCTATAGTGTTTCTTTTATTGTTGTGTGTGCTTTTTTGAGTCACTATCCTTATCGGTATTCCTTCACATGTAAATCTGCAATATATGTATATATATAATATTATTGCCGTTAAATCTTTCTTTGTTTTTTCTTTATTCTGCTTAATATACTCAACCCGTCTAACTACAGTCACTGATTTTTCCTTGTTACCGTCTCAATCATGAATATAGTCAACTATTTCATAAAGTTGACCATATCTGTGTGAGTGAACTTTATCCTTCAATAACGTATACACCTGAGTTTTTTGTTCTTCAAATTTTGGACTTGTATATGCTGTAAGAATATTTGAAATTTGTGTATATGTATACTCCTGATTTCACCATCCATGATCTAAAAAGAATTATATCATCCTCTTAAAATTTCTGCTGGATGTATTGGTACGAACTACAGAAGTATATATAGATATCTAAGTCAAAGCTGTAGCCAAATATTTTGTCATACAAACTACACACACACATATATACTATGAATGTATATGTGTATATCAACATTTATGTATATACCATTACCAACTATACCCCAACTATATATTGTGAATGTATATATGTATTAGCATCTGTATCAACATCTATGAATGTATATATCAACATCTGAGATTATTCAATTAGGTTTAATAGCACATAACCTTCTTTGATATCAATGACAAGTTTCCATCAATCTCCCTTTAATCTCCATAGCATTTAATATGTTCATCAATCTCCATAGTATAGCAATCTCATCACATAATATGCTCATCAATCTCCATAGTATAGCAATCTCATCAACTATATGTTCATCAATCTCCATTAACAAATTCCTTAACTGTCACCTTTGACATTGATGATAGTCTTCTTGCATCTTTGACATCAATGACAATATTTCCATCAGACATATCTAGAATATGTAGCTTTATTATTCAATCTAAGTGTTGAGGCTAAAGTTGAACTCCAAAGAATTGATCTGAAACTTGTTAGTCCATCATAAAATATAAAAAGAAAGCTACATGAAACTTAGCTTCAACCAATGAAGTAACATGAAGTAAATAAAATAAACAAGATTATACCTTCCATGATTTAAACCTTATTTTGTCCTAACTCCACTGTTCCTGGTTGTAGATGATTTGCTCTCAGAAAAACATTGGTAGTTTCCAAGATAGCATATGAAGAATGGACTGATAGTTAACTGATACTACGATATGCATATGCAAATGATTTAAGCTAACATGATAGTAAGCTATGATAAAAATTCTAAAATTGCTAATTGCTTCAAATTCAAACTCACGGATGCAAGATAAAGACTCCTAGAATGACTATAAGATTAGCTATTAGTTTCAAAATGTCTTAGGAGACCTCTTTGTAGACACCTAAAATTAATATTTAATTAATTTAAGCCTATCGACATAATTACTTGACTTAATTGTGTTGTCCTCATTCCTCAAAGAATCAATTAAATCTAATTTAATTAATCCTATCACTATTGTCTAATAATTAATTTATCAAATAAATTAATTATTCCCCTATTCTTCTAAAGTCCCCTCCAATAATTATTTCCTCAAACCCACTCAATTAATTAATTCTAATTAATTAACCTATTCATGTGATTCCTACAAATCATTTTTCCTAATCCCACTCAACCTAATTAATCCTTCTAGAATCTCTCATAATCATGCTTATCATTATCTTTGAATTTTTAATTCCCACTCATGTCAAATCAACATTGAGTCTCTCAAAGAAATTCAAATTTCTTTGAATCGCTCAATGCATCCTTATTTTGGAATTTTTAATTCCTCATATTTGAAATTCAAATTTGTCCCCCCTTTTTCAAAGGAATTTTATATTCCTGTTTATTTTCCCAAGGAACCCTTGATCCATGCCTTCTATCTAAAATCAATCTCAACCCTTCATAATCGAATCAATCTTGGCCCTCCATTGGCCTTCTTCAATCTATAAATTGGAGCCTATTCTTGATGCAGAGGATCTTGGAAAACCAATCACAACTCTAGGATCATGCTAATCCATTTATATTTTTACCATTATAAAAATTCATTAGAGGCATATTCCATCATACTTCAACAATCAATCAACCAAGAAAACACAAACTTGATCCAGGTATCAAATTTGCCAACTTGCTGTCCCTTTGGATAGACCTGTACATAGAGGTATATAAATATCTAACCAGATATAAAAAACTCAATCCCTTCGGTCAAAACCTGAATAGAATTCTTAAAAACAATATATCCAAAATTTAGCCAAATCCAACGATTAGATTAAAAGTTATGGTCTTTTCACCGAGACCCATTTATGCTGTCCCCAAATAAGACATGTGCATGCCCAGTCTATCTAGGGCATCAAATATATTTCACAAAACAAAACCAAATGATTCCAAACTAATAGAACATGAAATATTTATGTATCTAGTTTCATAATATGTAAGCCATTAAATTTTCAAATGGTTAAATCATTAGATAATCACAAACCCTTGTCTGCAACTCCATTGAAGATAGTTTAAAAACAGTTTTCACCAAAATCTTCATAACTTACACAAATGCGCATAAAAATGACTCAGAAAAAAATTAAATGAAAGGTGATTCATATATCTTTCCAATTAATCTATTTTGAAGTCATAATTCTTCCCAATGAGTCCGTACCAAATGCTACAACATGACTGTTCTCAGGAAATCTCAAATCTGCAAACAACCACTTTCACCAAAACTTTCATAACTTATTAATTTATTCATTAAACTACACCAAACCAAAAGAATGAGAAAGAGGATTCATTCCACTATCTAACCATTATAAATATATAGGGTTTCTAGGCCATACATGGTTGTACAAGGCCTGGAAACAATAACTTAACACAAAAACACCAATCAAAATGCAAGTTTTAAACACACCAATTTGTTCCAAAACTTTATCCTCCTTCTCTATTCTTCCAATAATGATTTGGTTCGACCAATAAAACACATTTATAGACTCTTTGGTAGTTATAAACCATCCAACTACCTTTATGACCCTTCATCTTCCCTTTTACAACTTTATGTGCAATTTTTGCACTTTTACATTTTTGCAATTTTTGCACTTTTGCAATTTTCTTGCAACTTTGACACTTTTTCCTAATGACTCCCCAAATTGTAAAAAATATTATAGACTATTTGAGATATTTTACATTGATTTTACCCTTCCATGGGTTATTTCAACAATCTTGACCTTATAGACCAAACTGGGACCTAAAGAACAACTTTTAACAACTTTATGCAAATAATTACAATAATTGATCTTGTCTTTACAAATGGATTCATCATAAATCAATACATCATAAAAATGATCAAAATGACTTAAAACATCACTTTTCTCCTGGTGACCTCAGGTTCTTGGGTGCTTCTGCACCAATTCTCCTCACAAATCATCCACTTCTCATGCATTGTCATGCTGCTCTTTTCTCCTCTCTCTTCTTTCTTCAATCTTTCAATTCAAATCCATCCAAAATCCATCCAATAATCCTATCAAATCCATCTATCTTGTTGAATAAAGGAGATCAATCCACATCCAAATCAAGCAAGCAACACATCAAGTGGAGCATCAAGGGCACATCCTCATCATCCTCTTCATCAAGCTCAATCCGAAGGAGAAGGTAAAATAGTAAGGTAAAAATGATGTCTTGATGTTTTATGGTTTTCATGCTCATTTTATTATGTTTTTGATCATTGACCTTTTCATTCCATTTTCCCCTCTTCACTCTTTTTATAGATTTTTGAATGCAAAAGTTTAGGTGGCAAAGATCAACGGTCATGATCAAACATTGCAAATTGGATGGCTATGAGCAAGAGGTTGAAGGTTAAAAGAAAGGGGGATGAGGGAAGACAAGTGTCAGTCATCTCGCTTTGACCGAGTTGAAGACTTGAGAGGATATAGGATAGTTGGAGAAGATGTAGGATTGAGGGGACAAGTGGACTCAAGTCCTCCAAAGCTATAGGGATGTTGGAGAGAATATATAAGAAGGTTAAGAAATATGTGTACATACACAATATTTCATTTATTTTGGAAGTTGAAGATAAGTGGCTAATAAATGATTTAATTTAATTTAATTTTGTTAAATTAATTTAGCTACATGATGGATGCGTTGGAAAAGAAGAAGTGACATGGAGAGTGAAAGGTGAGTTGGAAAAGGGATTAAATAATAAATAAATTTTTTAATTAATAAGAGTATAGGATAGTAGATAGTAATAATTAAATATAATATATTTAATTAATTGATTAGAAGAAAAAGATATAACAAATTAATTAATAAGTGAGCATATGGAGCGTGAATTTTTGCAGCAAAAGTGTGAAGGCCTAAAGGCGGTTGGCGTGTCCTCACGAAGGTGGGATGGTGCGAGCACAAACGTCCCTGAAACCAGATCAACGGTGCAACCTGGAGCGGTGAAGTGGAAGGTCCTCGAAGTTGACTAGGATTACATCAACGAAGCTAGAAAAAGGGAGAATCTCGCGGATACATCTCAGAACCACTACCCAAGGGATTGCGAAGCAGGAAAACTCGAGCATTCAAAACAATTTGATCATGTTGATGGTATTGATCTGGAAATAATTGAAGAAGACAAACTTGTATTTAAAAAAACATGCCATCATCGCCATATTTGTTGGACCTAAACTGCCAAGAAAGGACATCAGGATCTGGGTCGACAGCAATTGGGGAAACCATGTGGTCATCAAATTCCTTCCAAAAGGATTTTTTGTCGCGGTATTTGCTGAAGTGGAAGAAAGGGATCACATCCTTCAATCGCAAAACTGGTTTATGAACGAACATCCATTATATTTTCAGTCATGGGCACCAAACTTCGACCCCACCCCACTTGTGATTTATGAGAAACTAGTGTGGATCTGGCTTTACAACCTTCCCACAAAGTATTGGAGTGATAGTAGCCTGGAAACTATTGGCCGAACAATGGGTACCCTCTTGGAAATTGACAAAGGTATAATTGACGCTGACCTATATACATATGCATGACTAAAACTTGCGGCCGTCAAACAGATTCCCACAAATATCAATATAATTACCAAGGAAGGAATTTGGCGACAACAGATCGAAGTTGAAAATGAGATTTCCACATGCAAAAGATGTGGTTGACGATTCCATACCACAGAGAGATGCAGAGTTTATGTAAGGAAAACGCGTAACAAAAATAACAGAAATCTAAAACAAGTCTAGAAAGAAAAAGACAGAAACAAGGCTGAAGAGACGCTCCAATTGGAATGCCCTAATTTGATAAAAGATTGCCCAACACAACAGGTGGAAAATACGACTATGTTGCCTAATCCCTCTGCAAAGGTGGCACCTAATAATGAACTAAATTCGGAACACAATATGACACAACCTCAAACCCATGAGGTGGCCAATTCAGAAGATGATATCTCTGTGGCAGGATCCGAATCCTCACTCCCATCCAACTGCAACAAAAATTTAGATGACTTGGGGAACCTTGACCTAATATGTATCAGTCAATCAACAAACACACTACTGGGCATATGTAAAGGAATTAAGGGATGAAGAGCCATAAAACTATTAGAGAGCAAAGAGTTGGGGAGAAAGGTTTGGTTAGTGTCTTGAACTACTTGAAAGTATCCAAGGGAGGAAAGGCCTCCCTTGGAGAACAATGAAGATCTCCTCATGGAATGTCAGGGGACTTTCCGCCCCTGACAAAAGATGCTTGGTCAAAAGAGCTTTGACCAAGATGAACCCTGATGTAATCCTACTTCAAAAGACAAAAATAAAAGGTGAAAAGGTGGATGAGTTCAAAAAGTTCTACTACAAATGGGATGGTCTATTCCAAGATGCAAATGGTTCTGCGGGGGATCTTGGGATCCTGTGGAATTCAGACAACATGGAGGTTGGGCTAATTGCATCCAACGATTTCTGGATGGCTTGCTCCATCAAATGTAAGAAGTCAAGCCTATGCTTCCCTCTCTTCAACATTTATGGTCCTATTAGGACTGAGGATAAGCTAAGGATATGGAACGAAATCACCATATAGGCTAGGATAAATGATTTAGGGAAGGTCATTATGGCTGGAGACTTCAATGCCATATTGGATCTAAATGATAAGGCTGGTGGGATAAGAAATCCTACCGAAGTCATTGAGGATTTCAAGCTATTTGTGGACAATTGCAAACTCATCATCATTCCAAAGAACGGAAAGTTCACTTGGAACAACCGGAGGCTTAACTTCTCAAATATATTAGAACGTCTAGAGAGGTTTTTTGTGGGGGAATGGTGGATGATGAGAAATCATGCCATGGAAACCATAATTGAACCACAAAGCGACTCATACCACTTCCCCATCACACTCTCAATCTCCCATGAACAAGCTGATAGGAAAAGTTATTTCAAATTCCTCAATATGTGGTGGCAGGATTCTTCTCTACTGGACCATCTCAGAGACTGGTGGACTGAAAGTAACATTTTTGTTGGCTCACCTAGCTATAAGTTCACCAAACGTATGCAATTTGTAAAAAGGAAACTAAAATAATGGAACAAAGACACCTTCAAAAATGTTTTTCTGAGAAGCTTAGAATTGAGGTTGCAATGGAAGAATTAAATAATCAGGTTATAGCCAATGGTATGAACAACACAGAGTTTGAAAAGGAAAAACTACTAAAAAAATAGTATGCAAAGATTCTAACTCGTGAGGAGATTTACTGGAAGGAGAAATCGCGTTAAAATTAGATCGCCGAGGGAGATCTAAACACATCTTTCTTCCACACATTAGTCAAATCTAGAAGAAGTGCCAACAGGATATGTTCCATACTAGATAGCAATGGAAATCAGGTGTGCATGGACAAGGAGATTGAATAGGTTGCAGAAGAACACTTTAAGAAAATTTTGGGTGATCCACAGGGACCCCAAGGATCTGATTTCCCACTAGTAAATGAGGTTATAAATACTTTTGTTTCACATGTGGACCGACAAATGCTTGTTGCTCCCTATTCGTTGGAAGAAGTTAAGTTGGCTACCTTCACCCTACACTGGCATAAGGCTTCTGGACCCGATGGGATCAATGCTGAGTTTATACAGAAATGTTGGGATTTCCTGGGATATGACATTTGGACGATTGTGGAGGAATTCCGCAAAAAGAAGAAATTTGTCAATGAAATCAACCACACTTTGATTGCACTCATTCCAAAGAAATCAGATTGCACATCAATGAAAGATTACAGACCAATATCCTTGTGCAACACAATTTATAAAATTATTGCAAAGGCTATGGTGGAGAGACTAAAGAATGTACTGCCAAAGCTTATATCAGAAAACCAACATGGTTTCACTCCAGGTAGAGAAATCTCAGACAACATCATCCTGGTATCCGAGGTAATTCACTCAATGCACAAAGAGAAATTAAATGGGATGGCTATAAAATTGGATGTAGAAAAGGCCTATGATCGAGTCCTATGGAATTTTCTTATTTGCGTTCTGGAACAATTTGGATTTTGTTCTACATGGATCGAATGTATCAAACAATGTATCTCCACGGTAAAGTTCTCAATCTTGGTGAATGACAATGTATGTGGTTTCTTTCTGGCATCGAATGGCTTAAGGGAGGGCAACCCCTTGTCTCCTGCCCTGTTTGTACTAATGGCAGAGGTATTAGGGAATTTGATTCAGAAAAGGCATGCGAGTGGTGTATGGAGGGGTATTCTTTTCCATGATCAGCTGGACAAAATCACTCATACACAATTTGCTGATGACACTATGATTTTTGGACAAGCCACCTTGTCCGAAGCAAAGGCTATATTGGAAACAATTGAACAATATTCGAAATGCTCAGGGTAGATCATGAATAAAGACAAATCCAAGCTCTTCTTTGTAACACCAATCGACAGACCCAATCACGAATATCAGGGCTCATGGGAATTAAGATCGCAAAATTTCCACTAAAATACCTTGGCGTTAGAATCGACAAAGGATGTCGACAAACCCAGATTTAGGAGGACGTCCATCAATCATGTGAAGCTAAAGCATAGTCATGGAAGAACCAGTGGCTATCACAGGCAGGATGTTTGACCATGGTTCGAGTGGTTTTATCCGCCATCCCCATATATAGCATGTCATGTTTCAAGCTACCTCATAATTATGCAAGAAAGTTGGACAATCTATTGAGGAAATTCATATGGGATGGGGTTAAGGATGCCAAAATAATCCCGCTTATCAACTGGGAAACGATGTGCCTTTTGAAGGAGTTGGGTGGAGTTGGACTCTACAAGATGGAATTGCAGAACTTGGCGCTAGGTGCCAAACTTGTGTGGAAAATGTATCGTGAAACCCAAAAGCTTTGGTGCACAATTTTTAGAAAGAAGTACCTAGATTCTGATGAGCCTAACAAAATTTTAACTGTAGCAAACACAACCAAGGGATCTGCCACTTGGAAGTTTTTATGGAAATCTAGGCACATAATCACGAAACACATCTCATGGCAGATTGGGGATGGGCGCACTACAAAATTTTGGTATGATCCTTGGTATAGTGAGGTGGCAATCTGTGATATTATTAAGGAATCGACGTGGATTCAAATGGCTAAGTCCCAATATGGGGAGTATGTATGCGATTATTTCGAGGTGGATCCTTAAAATGGTTCTATCAGAAGATGGAAGCAAGTAAACACAGGGAATCCATTTCTTTGCGATCTCCTGCAAGGCATTATAAGGTCTAGACATATCCCTATATCCAATGTGGATGACATTATATTCTAGTGCAGATCTAAATCTGGAGAATACAAGGTTAATTTGGGATACCTTGCTCAGAGAGAGAGTGGCACCACATTGACATGGCCTCATATGATTCGCTGGAACAAGAAACTCCTTCCAAAAGCCAATGCTTTTCTCTAGATAGCTCTCCATAACTAAATCCTAACTGGGGAGAGACTGAAACATATTGGGATTTCAGGACTCGACTGATGCATTATGTGCAAAAATGCAGAGGAAACTACCAATCACTTCCTGTATACGTGCCTGATCGCGGATGCATATTGGAGCTGGTTCTTTGATAAAATCAACTTCACCACAGTAAGAAATGAATCACTACTAGATTTCCTAAGATCATGGCCGACATACCAGAAATCAAAATGAAGTGATATATGGCTTGTTGGTCCCTCTCTCATAGCGTGGCATATCTGGAAAGAGAGGAACATGATAATTTTTAAAGACTCTCAACTTCCAATAGAAAATATCATCGAAAATATTAAGATGGCAATTGAAGAGGTGATCAACGACAAACACAAAACTCAGTGCAGATATTATAACTTATGGGATAAAACTATTGAAAAGTACTGGCTACTGAAGGAACACAAAAATAGATCTATACCCTTGAAGAAAAGAACCGACATAAAACATGTTAGATGGAAAGCCCCAACCCATAGGGGGTTCAAATTAAACTTCGATGGAGCATGCAGAGGCAACCCAGGTATCTCAGGATATCGTATGGTGGTACGAAATGCCAACGGGGAACTGATTGTCGGTACTTATGGATCAATCAGGCTGGCGACCAACAATATGGCATAAATTCTTGCTCTTATAGAAGGACTAAACCTATACATTGCCAACAACCTATTATATATAACTATTGAAGGCGATTCACTGATTGTGGTTAATAGGATCATGAAGTCAAAATTTGAAAACAAAAACCTCTGCCAATGGATCCCGTGCATAAACATGCTTCTGAGCTTGATCAGGACATATGAAATTAAGCACGTTTTTCAGAGAAGGGAATAGGATAGCTGATGCACTTGCTAATCTTGGTATTGATGAACAAGTGCAATCAAAATATTTTGACAGTCTGACGACCCCCAAATTGGTCAGAGATCTGATCGATTTAGGTCGAGGGCAGAGCTCTTGACCAAAAAGAGGAGAAATGTGTCCTTGGTGAGGTGCAATGGAAAGATATGAAGTGATAACACAAACCACTCCTTGCCTATCAGTAGTCTCCCAATGCCCTCTTCTGGAATGTATTGTGATGGCTTGGTGGTAGTGTTGGGACTGTATTCTCAATTTGGTGATGCAGATTTAAACGCGTCTCCCACGCGAATCTCAATAAAAACTCACTCAGGATGTAGATACAATCTAGAGATTGGCTATTTCTATTTAAGGGGATCCCTGGATGATTGATGGGCAACCAAACTCAGAGCTATTTTTGAAGGAATTTTTTCTGAGTATGGCGTATTTTGGACACATCTCGTGTATTAATTGTGAGGAATTCCTAGAGGTGCAAATCCGCAACCTTTTCAACATAGAGGAACACGTATATGAGGCTATTCGAGGTTTGATCAAGGTCACGCTTACCAGCGAAAAGCACTGGTGTGACAATAGGGTGTATGAAGCTGTGCTCCTCCCTTTAGTTGACATTATGGAATCCTGAGAGGAGTTGGTTGAGCTCGTAGATGGCTTCATCAAGATCACTGTGGGAGATGCCATTGCGGATGGCATTCTAAGTCTCCCGGTGGATGTGCGAGTGAGCATCTTGTGAACATACTTCAATATGGAAGATCATCTTCCATTGGATTCCTCGGAGGAAGACTCACAGGCGGGTTCTGATGAGGAATCCCAGAATGAGGCCGTGGATCGCTACTTTTAGAGGCTGCAAAAACAGGCGACTAAGCGGGAAAGATGGTTGATATTCGGAGAGAACGCGTGGGAAGTGTTCAGATGTGCTATTCATAATGGTGACTTGTCCCCATTTTGTAGACTTACCAATGCTCCAGAGTGGTGGCATTCGGATTATTCTACTACTAATGTCACTAACATTGTATTACATGCCTTTAACGGAAATTATTAGGTAGATGTTGTCTATATGTAAATACCGATTATGTCATTTGGTCCTATGTTTTGTACGACTGGCATTATCTTCTATGTAACGAACTTTTTCAGTTTCAATATAGGGCGCTATCCCCATCTTGATAGCACTTACCCAAAAAAAAACAAAAACAAATTAATTAATAAAATGTTTCAATTAAATTGCTTAATAGAAGGACATGAAATGAATTAAATAAATTAACCTTTTCAAATTTACTATTTAATAGAAGAATAATTATTAAATAAATATAAAATATTTATTTAATTGCTCATATCCATTTCTATGTGTATACATTTTTCTGCTCTTTAAAATGATGTTGAGACAACATTGTTTCAAAGATTAAATCAAGTCTCAATAATGTGCCTGGCGAAGATAAAAATCCTGATTGTGTGCCCCCTCGGGATATTGATCGTGAAATTGTTGAAAAATTTGGATGAGCGATTAATCTCACGATAATTGATTTCAAAAAAAGATCCCTCAATTAAATTATTTTTTGAAAAATAAATAAAATTACCCGACTTAAAAACATTAATTACCCCTTCAAAAGGTAATAATAAAATTAACCTAAGTTAATTTTATCCTCCTTTTCATTCTTGTCAACTTTTAGAGTGAAAAGAAATTGGTGTGGTGGGTTGGCAAAATGGTTATCCCATTCGAGAACCATCATTTGGAGTGTGTTCGACATTTCCAGAGACCTCTTGAGTATGGCCCACCGGTGAGTAACCTATCCCAAGCTTGTTTTTAGTTTTACGTACAAATTTTCATGTTTTCCGCATGTGTTAGGGCTAGTTTTTAAAATTTTTGATTTGCGACACTTTGTTTAACACATTTGCTTCTTAGGTTAGCGCAATTGATGTTTTGGTTAATGCTTCTATCAGATTGCCACCTTTACCTTGTATGTTCACGCTTTTGTCATGGATGTTAGTGCTTTTGTAGGGTTAGCGCTTTTACTAGTTAAGGTCGCGCATGTGGTTGGTAGGTTAGTGCTTATGTCTAATTTCTCGCTTTTTCCTGATGTATTCACTTAAATATTGTGTTGGTTAGCGCATTGGTATGATTTGGCGCCTGTGCTTAATAGAATAGCGTTTCTGTATTATTGAATAGCGCATTTAGTTAAAATGAACTTTTTTGATTTTGACTATGTTTAAGTTCAGTTAGATGATTTGATTAGACATTTTGATGTGCGAATTTGATAGATAAGTATTCAATTGATGTCTGATTGATAGAGAAATTGAAAAATTTGATTGATAGGATAAATGATTGCTTGATGGTTTGATTTGATAGCTCTAAGAGACCGATTCAATCTCTGATGAAGAGCGTGATAGAGTTGATTGAACACGTTGATTGATAGAAAACCATGATTGATGGTTTGATTTGATTAAAATAGCCTGATTTGCTTGGTAGAAAATATTTTATCGATTGTTGATTGATTGTTTGATTGATAGATTAGTGATATGTTAGATTTGATAGAGAAGTTTAATAGAGATGAAATTCTCTTGTTAAACAGGAGAAACTCGATGTTCTCTAGTGTTGGGAGAATTTCCCGGCCATGCACCATCTAGTTCCAAAGTTGACACAGGCTGAGATTAGACATATAGATAGTTGACACAGGATGAGATTAGACATATAGATACATGTGTATTGTGCCATCTCTTGTATGTGCCTGATATCACGCATAACAAGGGTCTCTTGACTGCATTAGCTGAGAGATGGCATAACAAGTACAACACTTTTCACCTTCCCATTGGTGAGATTAGTGTCACTCTCAAGGATGTCTACATTATCTTGCACATCCTCATTACTGGTGATCTAGTCTAGTATGGTTACGAGGATCTTGGAGGGACAGAGGCTTGCAAAGCTATGTTCTGTGATGAGAGTATTGATAGAGGAGAGATTCGATGGGAGGATATTATTATGTACTACGAGACTCTCCTAGTGATTCTTATAGTCTTGTTTGGTGGAATTTATTTGTTTTGATAGAAGATCTCAAGGTTTTTCTATTGGTTGGGGTGGGATCTTACAAAGAACGATGCATCATCAAACTCTCTATGTTTGGGGTGTTTGTATGCTTGCTCATTTATATCATGATCTTCATCAGGTTGTTTATGATGACAACGCTAGTCTGTTTACTGGATGCACACTTGTACAGGTCTGGTGCTGGGAGAACATTGCTGTTACCCAACCTATTCATCATAGAGTTCATGGTGATGGACAACCTTTTGAATATTCATACGCAGGTATCCTTACTCAACCGAAGCTGGGTAAGATGGAATATTGGCAATGGGTATTAGATTTGATGGATAATGTCATTTGGAGACCTTATATTGAGCGTGAGCCTTGGCTAGAGGATGAACACATTTTACCATTGATTTTGTAGAGTAGATACTTGATTGGTCACACTCCATACATTGTTGAGCGATAGTTATTTGGTCACATTTTGAGATAGTTCATGATTATTCAGCACATGCCTTCTGGTATCGTTATGTATGTGTTAGGATTCCCAAAGATACTGCGAGGGGGGGGGGGTGAATCAGTATCTAATCGGTTAAATTTTTTTCTAACCTTATTAAGTAATTTGCATTCCAAAATAGTGTACCGATAAACAAGAATTAATGCAGTAAATATGATCAATAAACACAACATAGAAAGCACACCATAACACAAGATTTTTGGCGAGGAAACCTAGTGTGGGAAAAACCTCGGTGGGATTTGTGACCCACAATATTCACTCACTAGCCAATGAATGGATATTGCTTACAATAGTGTGCCTACACATGCAGGAAGGCCAACTACCTAGAACTCACTGCTCAAATACAAAAGGAAGTCTCACTGACTTACAAAAATGAATCATGAAAATCCAATGGGATGTACTGCTACAAAAATCATTTGCTATGACAAGTTCAATACCGGTTGAAGTTCTCACAATAACCATAAACCTTACTCCAAAATCTGCCTTTATATTTGCTCTACATATCCATCCTATCATACCTATATTACTTACTTATGATCTACAAGATCTCATACTTATATATGAGTCTTATTACAATATTCCATGTCGGCTTACAAAAAGATATTACAATTAAGTACAATATAGAATAATCAAAATCCTGTCGGCTAGGGTGCCGACAAACATTCTTGTTGCTGCCGGTGTAGAGTCTACCAGTGCCGGTGTCGGTGCCATAAGATTGCAAGGTTGCCATCAATGACAATACCTTCAATCACCTACATTTCTCATTGGAGTGTTTAATGCCAAAAGTATGCATGAAGATACAAGGATAGGCGAGATTGGGGACCTTCCTTATCTTTTGGGATAACACGTGTAGAGTTTTTGGTTGCTCTGATGGTTGCGTACAATTTGAGATTACACATTTTGGATCTTGGGGTTACAATGGATTACGCTGAAGACATGCTCACACACCCTTTCCCTCACATCACTGATCCAACAAACCCTCCTCCCAGCTCAGGAGATGAGGAGGATGACTCAGATGATCCTATTGTTAGGAGACAAAGACGAAGGTGAGAGCTTAGAGCTGATTGATAGGCTGAAGGGGATCAGGGGGATGAGGGAGGATATACAGGTGGTAGGAGACCTAGATGGATGGGAGGTCAATTGAGAGTTCGAGGAGGACATTTTGGACTGGTTGGCAGGATTCGAAGACCACTTCCCATGGCAGGGAGAGATGTAGGCAGGGTTGGGAGGGTAGGAGGAGTATTACCTCTAACAGACAAAGATGCAGGGTGGATTGGTTAGGATATAGGGAGAGGAGGGATGAGAGAAGCGAGAGGATTACCTTCTCTAGGACTAGGCAAGAGCAGAGGGAGGTATTGATCTTGGTCAGATTCGTCCAGATCCTAGGGTGATTTCAGCTCAGGGTGATTGGGATGAGGGAGAGGAGGATTTAGAGGATCATATTCCTCTCATTAGACGATGGGTTAGGAGAGCTACTCAGGTGGAGAGGCAGGTGGGGATGAGGGAATACATGATATGCCTCAGAAGGATGTGCCACAACATGAGAGAATAGATAGATTAGCCGAGGGAACAGGTCCAGACACTCATTACTGAGATAGACATGGCTGTTAGGAGACAACATGACTCTCAAGCTTTACTTGATCATATTTAGCAGGTTTGATCTGACACTCTCTCAGCTGATACATCCAAATAATTTTTTTGGGCTGGAAAGGAGACAACATACTGGCATCGATGATATGAGGATTTAGTCTCAGAGAGCCAGAGAGATGGTAGATATGCAACTATATTAGCAATGGCGGGGTCATGGGACCTCCTCAGAGGGATAGAGATCAAGGAGCAGGGCCATTTGGTGGATCATCTCTCCCACAAACACAAAGACAAAAATAGTCAGGTGGTAGTGGTACAAGACAACCTTGATTTAAACTTGATTTGTATCTTGTATCATTGATACATTTGTAATTTATTGATTATGATGATATCATTGTATACTTGGAAATTTTTATTATTTTATGATGATATGTAGGCATGGACTTTATATGATGATGACCTATATGATTGATATACAATGTTACGTGGATTATGATTTATTGACCTATATATGTAGTGATTAGATGGATGATGTTATGATGATCCTTTCTTTCCTTTATTTTCATGATGATCTATATGCCTTGATAAGTATAATGATGACATATATAATGCGATGATTATGAAATGAAAATGCATTTGATTTTTTTTGATGATCGTGGATGCAAAATAAAATTGATTCTATAATGCTTTGTTTAATTCAGGTAAATGCAATGATTTATATGAGAATGCTTCTAACACATACAAAATAAATGTTGAATTCTATACTTTTGAAGTGTATGCATATGATGAAATGATTTTGTGAAATGTATTTAATTTTGAAGTTGATGATCATGGATGCAACATGATGGTTATGGATGTTAATACATATAATGAAAACTTTAATGATATGCTTGATTAAAATCATGCGATGAATGCCTATATGATGATGCACATGCTTATATAAATGAGATGATATTGTGATGCTTATAGATGTGATGTTATGATCACAATGAGATTATTATAATGATATGATAAATGAATCTAAGTGCAAAAATGCAATTAAATGACGTTAATGGATAAAATAAACTAGAATGATAGTGAGCCTAATTCAAATAATAATGATATACTATACTGTTAGATAGTTTTGATAACTGGAAGACAACTGAGAGGGGGGGTGAATCAGTTGTCATAGATTACTGGAAGCATTCAACAATTTAAAATTTAATATCAGAACCCAAAACAATAATATCAAAATAGCAGTTAATCCAATTAAATCCAATTAAGTATGAACAATAATCACAAAAGAAAAGCCATTCACAACACCAAGATTTGTACGTGGAAAACCCAGTAAAGAGAAAAACCATTGTGGGAAGCCTACCCACAATCAAATAATACTTCTGCAGTAAGTATGTGAATTACAATGAAGGGGCTTGCACTTATAGGAAGACCAATAGCCTAGAGCACACTGCTCATCACTAAAGGAGTCTCACTAACTACATACAAATCTAGACTATAATCCGGAGAAGTGTTGAACTACAAAAGATAGCATCTCTTATGCCTCAGTTTTGGTTAAGCTCAATACCGGAGGACTAAATCCTCTTACACAAACCCAATTCGATCTCTAATGATCGACCAACTCCTCTGCCTAAAAGATATTACGTTATTCACACATTACATTCCTTGACCATGACCTCTTACATAAACCATGATGATCTACAATGATATCTTACATCAATATATACAAACCCTCGACCATAAACAATCAGGTCGGCCACCAGACAATAAACCAATTACATAATTATAAACCATGTCTATCTTAGGCCAAACAAATAATATCCAACACATAAGATATCCCAGAAATACATCAATAGGTCCTTTCCACATGTTACATCAATGCCGGTCCATAACCTAGATCAACTGGGACCAAGTATAGGTCCACACACTTCAACAATGATCTCCAAATGCCAAGTCTCAAACATGGTCACCAACAACATCCTAAAACTCCATCAGAAGCTGTACCAACACCACTTATGCAATTCATCAAAGATTTGCCAGTGAAACCCTCATCGGAACCAGAAACCAAGCTTCTAAGCAAGTAGGATAGCATCTAATTTCCAGACCAAAACCAACTTCCCAAATATGAGTATAAGTATCATGAACAAGCCAATTCGATCACCAAATTATACCAGAGCTTGCTGGATCATGCCAGATCCAAGTTAACCATAAACCACTTAACATATCAGGACCAGAAGGGTGCCAGTAAAGCATTCAAACAGATAGTGTTGACATCAATGCAACATATAATCAATTCCACCAAATGGCCAACATACACATGATCAATAAAATGCACTAATGAAATGAAAACTAATGCAATGCAAATGATTATGATTGATTGAAATGAATGATAATTAATATGCAAAATTAATGATTCTAAAGATAAAGGAACCTACAATGATCAAAATGCAAACTGTTTTTGTTTATCCAAGTATACTCAATCTTTATATATGACCATCGATCTCTGAATGGAATGAAATGCTTATAATGCAACAGACAATGAATGCTTATATTGTAGATGATAATGAGCTAATCTAAAATGATCTAACTAAAATGATACTTCTATTCTTCATATGCTATCTTATAACAGTGCTTGATTTCATCATTAAGATTTTAAAATGCTGTAAGAAAATACAAGCAACTTGACATAATGATTCAAGTTGACTGGAGTATTTATTACATGGATTTTGATATACAAAGTTTATACAAGCAACTTGATATGATGAATTGAGCCGACCCGAGTATTTCTTGTAGAACAAACAAGGATTATCCACTTTCATGCATAACTCAGAACACCCTCCTTGATCTTTTATTGATCATATCCATAGATAAGTACATACCTTAATGAGAGATAAACCACATAAAAAAAAAAATAAAAAAATCATTCCCCATCATAGCTCCTTTAGTCATGGACATTCTCGAGTCGCATAGAGTACATGATTAGAAAAAATAATCAAGATATAAACACTGAATCTTGTATGTCATACACATGTTCTCATGGTCATTAAATAATATAATCAAATTGATGAATAATTATTATAGTGAGGATCCGATTATTACTGAGAGGGGGGATGAATAAGTAATAACAGTAAGCTGAAATCTTCAACCAAAATGATCAATACTAATCATAAATAATTTATTACCAGTACCGGTAGCTGATCAAACATTCAACAAATCAGATTTACAACAACATTACCAGTAGAAACAAGTATAGTAAAGACATCAAATGAACAACTCACAACTCCATCCACAACATGAACACAAGGATTTTTCATGTGGAAATCCAAATGGGAAAAACTAGGGTGGGAAATAGTACCCACAAGATTTGCACTCTTTCGGAATGCGCTCTGTCAGGAGCCTTGCCCGGTTAGGAGATTTACAACAATGCTCGGTTAGGAGCAAACCCTGTTAGGAGTCACTCGGTTAAGGGATTTCAACCTTTGATCTTTTAGAAGCTATACCCTATTAGGAGTAACCTTGAAAAAGGATTGAAACTCAAGTTAATGAGCCACCTATTTAAGGGATTTATAATGCCAAGCCTTTTAGGACCTACCCGGTTAAGGGATTTTAGTGTTGTTGCAACTACTAGGAAACAACAAGTAAATGATCTGGTCTTAGCACTTCTCTACTTTCTTGTTCAAATCCTTATCAACTCCAATCTTCTTCTCTCATGCAGACATCTCAATCTGGTTTGGTACACACACTTATTTATGATCACCGACACTCTAAACTTTCAAAAACATGACCTATATAACCTTTTCAATTAGGTCGGTTACATAACCCTAGCAAATTTGAAATTATATTAAGCGCAGAAAAATAATCTACCAAAACATATTACAGATCATTACAACAATTTACAAGACAATTACAACCATTGAATGATCATAACTCATCACCGCAACTTGATTTGATACGATTCCAAACCCTTAGCTCATTCTACTAAGCACTTCGCTACTTTCCGAGAAATTTGCCACTTGTACGTGCCAAAAAACATCTTATCTCTTCACACAGATTCTTCCATGTCATCACCAACTTATGAACATGAAAATAATCATCACCAAACCATAAAACATCACCGATCAAAAGATCTTGTTATCGGCTCTTAAACCCTACACTGAAAATACAATAGTCAATGAAACTTGACTTCCAGTTCTCCAATAATGATGCGTTTCATATCATAGACTCATTATGATATGATAAGCACACATTCCAAAACATAACACATAACTCAACAAAGATCACAATCACAACCATCTTCTTCTCTATTCCTACTTGTTGGCTCACTATCAACTAAGCATTTTAGCTTTCCAATTCAATCCATTCAATCTATAACTGGTTAGGCTGTACTAGTAGACTTAGATGATATATCAAACATAAAAAACAATGTGCAAACATGGTTCCCATCAATGATAACACAAATAACTGATCATATCATAATTATATCATCACCAACATTCCATCAATATATCATCACCAACAGTCCTAACAACATCATCCTTTACTGGTACACCAACATCTTCATTAGTTATGCCAACATGCCAACAATGGACATCCTTGAGTCGCATAGAGTACATGATTAGCAAAAAAAATCAAGATATAAATACCGAATCTTGTATGTCATACACATGTTCTCCTGGTAATTAGCTGATATAATCAACTTGATGAATAATCATTGATAATATTTCATTACTTGTTGGTTGATTTCTTGTATGCTAGATTTTGACAATTCAGTTGTTACAAATGGCTTGATATTCATTGCCTTGTTGCTCGTTATCCATTTTAAAACCCCAGGTGTTTTTGTTTTTTCTAAGTTTTCAAATGTTTTTGGATTTTCAAAGATTTAAAAGATCACCTTAGCAAAAGGATTTAAGATTTTGCCCCCAGGGAAAACAAACTTTATTACAGATGTATAGAAAATGATCAAGATCCAAGCCATGGTGGGATACAATGCATATACGATTGATAAAATCCAAGACAATGACTATAATAAGTATGTCAAAGATTGATAACTGTTGATAAGCTGCATATTTTCTCCTAATGGTTCAGAGTAATGAATTCGAAAGATGAAATGGATAGGCTAGGATAGATGGAAGCAATAGATGCAAATAGGATGGATAGGTGTGATAGGATGGATATATGTGTGAAGCGATCTCATAGATGGAAGAACTCACTTTTAGATAGCGCTTGTTTACTAGGTTTTCACTATCTAAATTTATTGCATTTTTTTTCATATTTGATTTTTTTTCTTCTGTTTTTCGATATTTTTTGCTTTTTAGGGATTTTTTGCTTTTATGATTTTTATTGATTTCTTCAAGACTTTATATAATTTTTACTAATTTTTCAAGACTTTATAACTCAAGCATATAACTTCTTGAGATGGATAGAATTGATGGGCTCATCAAACCAATCACCTTCAGGTGTAGATAACTTGTATTCTCTTGAGCCATATCCCACTACTATAACAAAAGGACCTAACCATTTTTGTTCAAACTTTCCCTTCTTTTTTCGGTCTTGCTGATTCCTTGGATTCTTCCTTAGAACTAGATATCCAATCTAAAAAATCCATGGCTTAAATCTATGATCGTAACTTCTCGCCATTGTCTGTTGGTATGCCTTGAATTGATCTATAGCATTTTGGCGACGTTCCTGAATCAACTCAAGTTCTTGAAGTCTAGAGACTCACTCTTCTTCTTTTGGTATAACACCTTTGAAGGACACTCATAGAAAAAGCATCTCTACTTCTACTAGTAATATGGCTTTTGATCCATAGACTAAGCAATATGGAGTTATCCCCATTGGTGTGCGAATGCTGGTTCTATATGCGAAAATAGTAGGATTTAGCTGAATATGCTAGTCTTTTCCAACTTCATTCACGATTTTCTTTAGGATTTTTAAGATTATTTAATTTGATGCCTCAACTTGACCATTTCCCTATGGATAATATGGTGTAGAAAATCTATGTTGAATATGAAAATTTTCACATAGTTCCTTCACATATTGATTCTTAAATGGCCTTCCATTGTCAGTGATAATGGTCACAGGGACTCCATAGCGATAGATTATATAATTCAGGATGAATGATGATATTTTATTTTCTGTCACTTTTGTGAAGGGCACTACTTCAATCCATTTAGTGAAATACTCTGTAGCAGTCATAATGAACTTATTTCCATTAGAAGATGAAAGATTTATCTTACCTACCAAATCAAGACCCCATTGGGAGAATGACCATGAACTTGCCATAGGATGCAGTTCTTGTGTTGGTGCGTGGATGAGATTCCCATGGATCTGACATTGTTTGTATTTCTTGGCATATGTAAATGAGTCTCTCTCCATAGTAGGCCAATAGTAACCCAAGCGAATAAGTTTAGACAATGTTAAACCACTTGAGTGTGTGCCACAAATACCTGCATGGACTTCGTTAAGAACTTTTTCAGATTCCTCTTGTTCAAGACATCTCAATAAAGTTCTATCTATACCTCATCTATATAAGGTATCAACAATGATAGTATAGCAAGATGATTGATAGATAATATTTATCCTCTGATTGCAGGATAGTTTAGGAGGAAGGACATTGTCTTTTAGGTATCGATAGGTTTGGCTGTATAAAGATTGATCAATTATAGATATATGGAAAATCATGTGGGTATTCTGGGATTCAATGGTAGGATTCAAAATATCTTCCACCAGTAATTCATAACATTGTTGATTATCCTTATTCTGCAAAAGAGATGCCTTTGTAGCCATTGCATTTTCCGCTTTGTTCTCATTTCTTGGGATCTAATTAAATGATATTTCTTCAAAGTGCTCTTAAAAATATTCAACCAGCTATTTGTAAGGCATGAGCTTGGCATCCTTGGTTTGATAATCATCATTTATTTGGTTGATTAGAAGTTGTGAATCACCATAAAAATGCAATTCGTTCATGTTCCATTCAATAACCACTTTGAGCCCAATAACCAATGCTTCATATTTTGCAGTATTGTTTGTGCATGGAAACCACAGTCTATATGGTTTTGGAATTGTGTGTCCTTGAGGTGTGATAAATAAAATTCCAGCACCTAATCCATATTGTGTATAGGAGCCATCAAATAACAACTCCAAAAATTCATGCTTATTATCAAAATCTCTACATCACAAAATTCAATGTGCAATGGTGTGTCATCTTGTAAGGGTGCTTCAACCAATTGATCAACAATGACTTGTCCTTTGATATCTTTTTGATCAACATATTCTATATCAAACTCACTTAGTATCATAACCCATTTAGCTAGTCTGCCTGTCAATGTTGACTTGCTCAACAAATATTTTAGTGGATCTATTTTTGCTATCATTTTCATAGAATGAGTGAGCATATAATGTTGCAATTTTTGAGTTGTGAATACAACTACTAGGCATGTCTTCTCAACTGATGTAAAGTTTAATTCATAGCCTATAATTGCTCTGCTAATGTAATACACTGCTCTTTCTTTCCCTTCTTCATCATGTTGCGCTAAGAGAGCTCCTAGTGATACATTTGTTGCTGATATATGAAGCAACAATGGTTTCTATTTGATTGGTGATACCATTACTGGAGGATTCACCAAATATTCCTTGATTTTCAAAAAAGATTCCTCACACTTTTGATCCCATTTGAATGGAACAACAATTCAAATAATCAAAAGACAACTAAGAGGGGGGCCATGAATCAGTTGTCATAGATTACCAGAACCATTAGCAATTTAAAATTTAATACCAGAACCCAAAACATTAATACTAGAATAGCAGATAAACCAATTAAGTATAAATAATAATCAAAGAATAAATACCATCCGCATGACACTAGGATTTGTACGTGGAAAACCTGGTAAAGGGAAAAAACATGATGGGAAGCCTACCCATAGTCAGATAATACTTCTGCAGTAAGTATGTGAATTACAATTGAATAGCCTACACTTGCAGGAAGGCCAACAACCTAGAGCACATTGCTCATCACAAAAGGAGCCTCATTGACTATATAGATATCCAGACTATGTTGGCATTATGTGAACCAGTATGTGGACATAATGACATTGTATGTTGTCATTGATGTCAATATGTTGAAGAGGTATGAACCAGCATATGTGAGAACTGGTATAACACTGTGAACCGACATTTGTGCCAAAGTGAAGCGGTGTGCTTGTTCAAGGTGAACCGACATATGGTTATGGGAACCGACACATGGAAGTGTTGTATGACTACCGGTTGGTAGTCTCAACTTCAGGGTTTCTGGTTGAAGTGCTTCAAGCCTGTATGGCTCAATCATTGATCCTTGTGTGATGAGTAAGCAGTATAACAAAGAACAGATCATGTTGCCACGTCAGCCTTGTGCGCGTGAAGGATCTTGCATGAAGAAGACTATCCCTATCTACCTTGGGAATGTGCGAAGTTTGTAAATGGTGAAAACGTGTGATGGATTATCATCCACCATGGAATCGGTGGATAATGAATGATGGAGAATGTCTTGAGATTTATTCAAGATCTGTCGCATTTAATACAGTATGATCAATGATTAGGATTGAGCTATTTGAATTCCTTAACCTAACAGGTCTAGGGTTTAGGGTTTATACTACCGACTTGTCTATTGTCCTATAAGGTTGATGTTTGATTATTTCAGAGGTTGTTGGCAAAAGATATGTGTGAGTATCAAAGAGAAGGGATACGAGATCCTTGCCAGACCAGAGGAGAGAAGTGATACCTGTAGAGTGTAAGTGTAGAAGGTGAAGAGGAGCTTAAGTGGATCTGCATTAGCATTGAGTGTTGTTACCAGATCATTGTAATACCTATTGATCTTTAACCACCTCAATAGTTGGAAAATCCCCTAATAGGGTAGCCTTAACCGGCTTGCTGTAAATCCCTTAATAGGGTAACTCAAAGTTATTGAGATCTGGAAAGCTAGTGAGCTCTGGAAATCCTTTAGCTATTGAGTTCTTGAAATCCTCTAACAAGGTACCCTTAACAGGGTTTAACCCTTAACAGGGTTTAACCCTTAACCAGGTATTGTAGCCATCCCTTAACCAGGTGATCTCTAATGGGATCAGTTCCTAGCAGAACCTTTTGTAATGTCTTTAACCGAACAAGGCTTCTAACAGAGCGGACTTCCAAAGAGTTCAACAACAAGCTTGTGGGTATTCATCCCAACCGTGGTTTTTCCCAGTTGGGTTTCCACATAAAAAATATGTGTCATGCGTGATGCTTTTATCTTGTGATGCTTTGTTATTGCCTGTTAAGCATATGATGGTTTTGTATTTTATGCCTGTCAATAAAACATGTTGAACTAGCTATTGTGAAGATATGATGATAGATTACCTGTTCATACATAAGGGTGAAATGGTAGTGTAGTTCTGAGTTGAGTGGAAAGCTTAGTGAGTAACTGGTTTATGATTGTTTTAGTTGTTCTGAGTCTTACCGGTTGCACTCTGTTTCAAACCGGTGTCACTGTTTGCCAGTCATTTGGAGTGATTGCTGCTGAATCGGTTTAGGTCTGTATTTTGTCTGTACTGATTCAACCCCCCCCTCTCAGTACTAGTTTGGTACTATTCATTCATCATTGAGTTATCAATTGGTATCAGAGCTTCCTCCAGGTCCTCTATGTTGTAAGCTTAACCGTTTGAGGTAAAGATCCCAGTCAAATGATGAAGAGGGAAGGTCCAAAGTTTAATAAGGAAAATTTTGGTATATGGAAAGATAGGACGAAGATATTCATCAGAAGCATGGGTGCTCAACACTGGAGTTATGTCGAGAATGTCTATATTGTCCCTACTGGTACTCTCACCGATGACCAAAAGAGAGAGATACAAGAAAATGGGCAAGTCATGGAAGCCCTTATTAGTAGTCTATCTGACATTGAGTTTATTGATGTTCAGGACAAGGTAAATCCCAAAGAGGTATGGGATGCTATTGAAAATATCTATGGTGGTGATGAACATGTTAAACAGGCCAAGGAAGAAAGCTTGAGAGGGAAGTTTGAAGATATGCAGATGGTTGAAGGTGAGACCATTCAGCAGTATGGAATAAGAATCAAAACAATTGTTGGAGAAATCAAGAGTGCAGGTGGTAAAATAGAAGATTCCACTATGGTAAGCAAAGTCTCGAGATCCCTATTGCTGGTCTATGCAATAAGGGTTGCTGCTATTTAGGAGCTGAGATCAATAGACAAGACTAAGGTATCCTTAGACTCCATCATAGCCAAGTTGACAGCCTATGAGCTAAATAGTTTTGATAGCAGTGTTCAAAAGACTGAATCAACTTTTAAAGCCTTTGCTATACCATCCAGAAAAGGAAAAGAAGCTAGCACTAGTGATGAACCTAGACAAAGAAGAGAAATGGATGATGAGGAGATTCTGATGGAATTTGAAGCTCTCCTTGCTAGGAAGCTTCCTAAAGGAATCGATAAATACAAAGGTAAGCTACCTTTGAAATGCTTTTCTTGTAACCAGTAGGACATATTGCTATAAACTATCCTAATGGCGATAACAAGGAAAAACCAGAAAGGTTCAGGAAATTCAAAGGAGGAAACCGGAGAAACTGTTTTGTGGTAGTTGATGAAGGTGTCACAGATGAAGAATCAGAGGATGAAGAAAATGAAGATATTGTGTTTATTGCTGTCAAAGAAGATGTGTCAGACAAGAAGGCTCTTGTCTCCCGGTTTGATAATTCCAATGAGTGGATCATTGACAGTGGCTGTTCTCACCATATGACTAGTGATCGGAGCAAGTTTCTATCCTTGGAGGAGTATGATGGTGGTGTGGTTCGCTTTGGCAATGATGCACCATACATGGTCAAAGGCAGATTGTCCATCTCTCTGAATGGAAAGAGCAGTGCTGACAATGTGTGCTGGGTTGATGGTCTCAGACACAACCTTCTGAGTGTTGCCCAGCTGAATGACAGTGGCCTCACTCTGGAATTCAAGAATGGAGTTTGCAGAATCAAAGGAAAAGATGGTGAATTGGTGGCCACTGGCATGAAGACCAAAGGTAACCTATTTCATCTGAATGCAAATATAAGTACATGTCTTATGGCTAAGTTTGATGATAGCTGGATATGGCATAGGAGACTCTGCCATGTAAACTTTGATAACATTGTGAAGGCTAGTAAGATCAAGGCAGCTAGAGGGTTGCCGGTGCTAAGCAAACTAGATAATACCTTGTGCAGAGAGTGTCAATTGGGGAAAATGTCTTCCTTAGCCTTTAAACGTAAATCTTTCACTGCTGACAACTTGCTTGATCTTGTACATACTGATTTGTGTGGTCCTATGAAAACTAGAAGTGTGCAGGGTGATAGGTACTTCATGATTCTCACTGATGACTGCTCAAGAATGATGTGGGTCACATTCTTGAAAGACAAGTCTGAAGCCTTTGTGAAGTTCAAAGCTTTCAGAGCATTAGTGGTGAAGGAAAGTGGTAAAAGGATCAAGTGTCTCAGAACTGATCAAGGAGGGGAATTAACTTCCGGTGAATTCAACAAGTATTGTGAAGAATTTGGTATCAAGAGGCAACTTTCTACCCCCCAGACTCCATGACCTCTAACAATAACAATGATGATCTACAATGAGATCTTACATCTATATATATACAAACCCTCGACCATAAACAATTAGGTCAGCCACCAGATAATAAACCAATTACATAATTACAAACCATGTCGGCTTGAGACCAAAAAAATAATATCCAACACATAAGACATCTCAAAAATACATTGATAGGTCCAATGCACACATTACATTAATGTCAGTCCATAACCGAGATCAACCGAGACCCAGTATAGGTCTACACGCTAAAACAATGATCTCCATCCACCAAGTCTCGAACATGATCACCAACAACATCCAAAAAATCCACCAGAAGTTGCACCAACTCAACTTATGCAATTCATCAAGATCTCCTTCAAAAGCTCTATCGGTGAAACCCTTGTCAAAACCAAAAACCAGGTTTCTAGGCAAGCAGGATAGCATCCAATCATTAGACCAAAACCAACTAACCAAATATGAGTATGAGTATCATGAACAAGCCAATTCCAACACCAAACTATATCGAAGCCTACCGAATCATGCCTAATCCTATTTAACCAGAAACCACTCAACCTACCGGGATCAGAAGGGTGCCAGTAAAGCATTCAAACAAATAGTGTTGGTATCAATGACAAAACATCAATGCAACACATAACCAATTCCACAAAATGGCTAACAATCTCCCCCTTTAGAATTGATGGCAACACTAGATGTGGAAAACATCTAAGTACCAAGAAATGCGAAATAAGTCTCCCCCAATGGAAGACAACCAACAATCTCCCACATATAGCTCTAAGTATCAATATCTCCCCCTATGAATAATATTTTGGTAAAGCTCTGAATTTCTCCCTTATCAATATCTCTCCCCCTTTCTTTTTCACTTTCTTTTTCTATTTGACATCAATATCACTCCACCTTTGACATCAATGCTAGAAATCTGGCAGAAATATCAAATTAAAAAAAAAACATAAACCACTGAACCACAAAGATGACGACTCCTCCTGAGTAGTAGCATCCCACATAAGTTCCAGAATGAATAGTATCTTCGATAATGCATGCCGAACTGATGCCAAACTGCATCAGTCAAGTCTCTACCGGAGGGGCAGAAACTCCCAATTTGTCTCTCAGGTACTCAAATGATTCCTTGGGCAAAGGTTTAGTGAAAATATTTTCAATCTTCTCTTTAGTGTTTACATAAACTAGTCTAAATTAATTTACTTCCACCTTTTCCTTCAAAAAGTTATACTTGATAGATATGTACTTTATCTTAGAATGAAATACATGATTATTTGATATATCAATAGCAACAGAGTTATCACAGGGAATAATTACCGGTGCATCCCAATCCACCTTTATATCCTTCAACATTTGCTTCATCCATAACAATTGTGTACAATTAGTAGCAACAACAACATACTCAGCTTCAACAGTAGATAAAGAAGTACATAACTGCTTCTTGCTGATCCATGGAACCAACTTCTTTCCAAGAAAGAAAACTCCACCAGAAGTGCTTTTCCGGTCATCAACATCTCCAACCCAATCAACATCTGTACATGCACATAAAGTAAAGTTATCATCCTTAGGGTACCACAATCCATATTCTGATGTACCTTGCAAGTATCTAAAAATCCTTTTCACCACCATCTCATGATTTTCTCTAGGATCAATCTGAAATCTTGAAACAATACAAACAACATTCATAATGTGAGGCCCTACCCCAACCCATCCTAGCTTCTCAGTAATTTGGATGTTGGAACTATTATGGATTCTTTATTTTTATGCATTATAGATATGGAACTATAGAGGATCCCACGAGATTGATAACATTGATATATTGAGGCTTCATTTCTATGCTTTGTGGATATAGAACTTTAAATGATTCTAGAATAGGGTAACATTGAGATGATGTATGTCATTATTTGATATGCAGGACTTTATTATGATGCTGGAAATATGTTGCATATCTTATGAATGGATTAAATTATGAGGGTTATGATGAATTGCTTATGTGATTGAATTGTATTATTAATTATGTATTTTATAATATATGAGGCTATTTGAAAGTACTAATGTTTAAATTGAGATGTGTAGGAAATTATCCATGTGACCATGGAAATATTATGGAGAATCAAGCCTAGTCCTATATACGTTCATAAAACTAGGGGTTGTCTATTTGGAGAGACAACACCCCATATGTATTGTATTTTATTCATAAATGTAAAATGTTTGCATGAGTGTAAATTGTATTTATTAAATTGTTTAAATCATTCAAGGGACAATTGGCATGTGTGTATTTGTGATGTGGAATTATTTTATAGTGTCACTTGACACCTATGTTGTATGTTTTGTTGGCGATTGTCATGTCACCTTTTTTGGAGAGATTCATTTTGTTTAATTGTTATATGACCTTATTATCCTTGAAGGAACCAAGAAACCTAGGATAGTGAGCCACAAGGAGGGTCAACTCAGAGTTGACCCATAGGTTAACTTTAGGTGGACTTTCTAAGGGTTAAATCAACTCCTAGATTCAATTTTAGAGCATTTTTATTAGGCCTCATGGGGTACCTATGGGTGAAGGCCAAATTTGGCCATGTGTCTTTCCCCTAGGGCTTGTTTAACCACCCAAAAAAATGGTTTTCCCAAGATGGACGAATTCCATCTATAGGAGTGCCATCCTTGGTTAGATAACTTTCTTGATAGGTGTAATTCCTTTTCCCCATTTCATTCCTCTTCTTTAGGTGCCTTGGTTAGGGAGTGTGTAAGACCCAGGGAAGACCAACCAATGAGAGTCCATCACTCTATCCAAGAGGTTGGAAGAAGTGAGAGAAGCCTTCTTAGGCTAGAGATTGAAGCTTAGTGAGTTAATCACCCACTCTCCATCTTTGGAGATTTTGGACAAATTTTGAAGGAAAAAAAAATACTAGTTATAGAATAAAAAAAAAATGGGCTAAGTGTTGCAGAAAATGTCTTGTGGATTGGGCTTCTCTTCTCCAAGCTTCCCCTAGAATACCCTTGGTAGATTCAAGGTAGGTGCATTATCTTGCTTATATGTTAAAATCTACTTCTAGCATGCTTGAATGAAAGTATTGTAGTTGTTTCCCTGCGTTGTATTTGTGAAGGCTTTATGTGATTCTTTTTCTATTTCTGTTTATGCATTTTGTTGTGTTTGGGAGTATCCAAGACTATCTTACCCATGGGAGGGAAAATGGTCTTGGGGGTGGAAGGAGTTTGACAGCCTTAGAGTGAGAGACTCTCATTATGAGAGTGATCTCAAGGATTTGTCCATGTGACCCTTGCTGCATAGTTTGGTTTATGCATTCGGGGGTCATAAGGGGAACAAGTATGACATGTATGCCTTTTGGGGGTCATAAGGATATGGGGGTTGAGATGAGTTTTGTTGTGTTTTCTTGGATGCCATTAGTTGGCTGTGAGTTACTATCTAGTAGATCTCCTCTAGGGTACTTGGTTCACTTCCACCCTAGTAAAACATCACATTATGTGATGAAGTTTTCAGTTTGGGAAGGGAATGTGTTTGTTGTGTTTTGTTTTCCCCTTGCTTGTTTGTGTTTTGCTTGAGTGTAACCCATCTAGGACTTGGTTCTCCAAGCTCGGGGGTGGATTCTAGTAAGCCTAGGCTGGGAGGTGAGCACCCCATGGTCACAACCCTAAATTTTGAATGCAAGTTCCTTGGAAAGGAAAGCTAGGAGTTGAATTTTAGTTGCAGAAAGAAAGAAAAGATTCTGTAATTATTGTAATTATTTTGGAAGGATAGAAAAGTGTTATTTAAGTTAAGTCCTCATCTATTAGGGATGAGAGACTAGTTGGGTATTTCACCCATTTGTAAAATTGATATATTGTATTCAGATTTTTCTTATAAACAATGCATCTTTTTTTTAGTTGAAATTGCAATTCATGGATAAATGTATAATAGAGGAATAAAAGTTTCTGCATTCCTTTTTTGTAAGTTTCTAAGTGTTTTCTGGAGTATAATATGCTACTATCCTTTATTTAATTATGTCATTTATTTATATAAAAAAAATATGCAGGAAGTATAAAGGTAGTAATAGGGAGTAGTAAAGCAGAAATGCTAGTAAAATAAAAAAAATTATTACTTAGTTCCAGTTATTTATTCATTTCTAATACAAAATATGGTTAGATAGATTTAATAGTCCATCTCTAAAGTTATTGTAAATGATTTCTAGGCTTATGGAGTTGCTGTTTTAACTTTTAAATTCTTTCATTTTTCCTCTTTAGCATTGCAGAAAATGAACCTAGATGTAATAATGTTTATTGAAGAAATGAACTTTATGAAATATTTAACATCATGTGTATTTTATATACTGTCATTACTCCTAATGTTGCATAATAAAATAAATCATACCTAAGAAATGAAATATATAACCATTGAAATGCTGCCATTATTTTATCAATTCTTGCAAGCTTTAAAACCAATATATATATATATATATATATATTGCTATTAAGAATAAAAAATAGGGAGAAGAATTGCATGCTAACGTATAAAATTATTTCAAAAAAAAAATCCCAACCCTAAGAACTGGGTATGCATTTGTAGTTATATATATATATATAAAAATGCACCTAAATGAAAACCATTAGTATATGTTTAAAACCTGATTATATATATATATATATATATATATATATATTTTGAATAAACAAACATATATATATATATATAAATAAACAAAATCAGGGGCGGCGGGGGGGGATAGGCCGAACCATTGTGTGTTAACACAGTGGATGGCTCGCGGGCCGAGAGCCACTGTGTTAACACACAATGGGAGGCGCGAGAGGTACCACCACTGTGTGTAGACACAGTGGACGACCCTGCCACCACTATGCTTACACACAGTGGATGACACTGTCCACCACTATGTGTACGCACAGTGGGCGACACCGACTGCCACTGTGGGTGCACACAGTGGATGGTGCCACGACCACTATGTGTATGCACAGTGGCATTCGGGGGAGCCCGCGTTATTGCCTCTGCTGCTATCAAACCCTCCCCCCCCTCTGCGGTTTCTCTTTTGGTGGCGCCGCTGCCTTGCTACCCTTCCTTTAGGCCGCTGCCATGCGCTAGTTCGGCCCTGCATAACACACACACACAACACAAAAGAAAATAATAAAACCCTAACCCAGTTCAGGTTAGGGTAAAAACAAAATACATTAAGTTTAAGAATTATTTTTGGGTAAAATATGAAACCCTAATCCTAATCCGGATTAGGGTTTGCATACAATTAAAAGATAAAAGAATTATTAGGGTTAGTATAGAAAAATAAAAGAAGGAATTGAATTTTAGTCTTTATTATAATTTTTAAACTTAGGGTTTGCATGTAAAAATATGAGGGGGAATTTGAATTAAGTTTTTAAATTATAACTTAGAATTTAAGGCTATTTAATAGTTGTATGATAATATTGAATGGGCATAGTTGGTTATTTTTATCAAAATAAATATACATATATATATATATATATAGGTTAAAAAATATAAGGATTGTTTACCCAAATTATTTATATGTGTATAATTTATATATATGCTATATTTTCTACATATAGGTATATATACAATTAATTATACATATTTGGGGTTAAGTAGAAGACCTATTTAAATTTATTTTATTAAATTTTATATAGTTATCTTATCGCATTATTGACGTAATTTTATCAAGGAATTTTAATAAGGATATTTCTTAGATAAATTTTGCATTTAATTATATGGATGTCAGGTGGAATTTAATTTGGGAAAAAATTGTAAACGGGAATTATTAATTAATTTTAAATAGCATTATCATTGTTTGGTTGGGAATGATTTAAATGCATTTGAGATATCTAATTATCCCTCGATTTTAATTAGCAGCAACTTAATTAAGATAATTAAAATAACTAGCCAAATTGTGACAACCTTCTTGGGATTAATTAATCTCCAATAATTAATGTCGCTTATTTGAGTTGGTTAATTAATCCAACTTTGGAAAACAATTCTATTTTCATCCTAGTTAAGACAAGACTTATTGATTCCACTTTAAATATAGATTATTTTGAGAGTTCAAGTGTTTCAAAAAAAAAAAATGGTTCCCTTTTTAGCCCAGAAGTTTGGGCATGACATTTTGGTATCAAAGCAAGGTTTCCAACACTAGGAGCCTTTCTCCATTACGTTTCGCTTTAATTATTTAATTTATTAAATTTTTCCCCATAAGGATGCCTCCGACTACGCGACAAGATCGCAAGCGTGGAAGGGGTCCTAAGTGTACACATATGGCACGTGAGGATGTTGATAGGGAGGAACCGGTTCCAAAAGGGAACCCAAAGGCCTCTCTCAAACCACCAATTGACCCAAACCTAGACATCTTATTAGCACTTCAGAACCTGATTGGGATAGTGCAGGATAGGCTTCCAGCAGTTGACTGTCATGGAGAAAATAAGAACTTAGGGAGCCATAGGTCAGTAAATAGGGAACAGAGTAGGAGTCCACCTCCTAATCCCATAGAGGGTCAGGCTAAGCATGAGTCTGAGTCCGTTCATCTACCTGGACCACCTCCAGTAGCAACACCTGTTTATATTGAGAGGACACGTCAAGAACCAAGGGATATGATTAGGGAGGTTTTGCGCCTCAAGCCACCATCTTTTGGGGGATCTACCAATGTGGTAGAGGCTGAGGCTTGGCTTTTGAGCCTGGATCGGTGCTTCACATTGCAATCTTACAAAAGTAATATGAAGGCATGAGTTGCAGTCCACCTTTTGAGATCGATGACCTCCACATGGTGGAAGCAGGAGGAATTCAAGTATGGTCTAGCTGCAGACACCCTTACATGGGAAATCTTCATCGAGAGGTTCAGGGAGGTACCTGTCAGAGCACTTCAGGCAGCGTACGATCGATGAGTTCCATGACCTCCAGCAAAAGGGTCTCTCAGTGACCCAGTACGAGAGCAAGTTCATCGAGCTCCTATCTTATGTACACTACCTGAAGGACAAGAAGCTTCTCATCAACCAATTTATCAAGGGACTTAATGCTGGGATAGCAGGACCGGTGAGGATGGATGCTCTAGGGAGCCTTTGGGTTGCTGTGGATAAGGCCTTGATAGCTGAGGAGATTCAGGTTAGGTTATAGGACATGAGGGATCAGTTTCAGAACCAAAACCTGACACCCCAGTCTTTCGGGTTTTAGAAACCCCATTGGAAAGGCAACCACATAAATGCATTGGGGTCCTATAAACCCCCTCCTCCACAACACTCACAATAGAGTTAGAGGAAGGGGCCCCCTTAGGGACAACAGGGATTTAAGGCCAAGCAGTGGTAGTCATGGGGTCCTAGGCACGACCAGAGGGCATAGGGAACATACACACCTTTGGCATAGACTCAGCAGTCCTCCAGGGGTGGGTACAATGGTTCAAGCAGGACAGGTGGGCAACCTTACTCTAGGCCTTAGAGCGCACAATTTCAGGCACGCTATGCCTATTTCACATGTGGAGCCATGGGGCACATGCGAGAGAGTGTCCATAGGGTCAGATGACAGCTAATCAGAGGATGGCAGCATCAGAGCCTATAGTTGGGGATATGGGCAAGTCCCATAGAGTCTTCACAGTGGTTGACAACCGCCAGGGAGAGCACCAGGCGACAATCATTGAGGCTGCAAGTATGATTAGAGGTATTAGTATTTCTATATTATTTGACTCACGAGTGACTGACTCCTTTATATCTCCATTGGTTGTGGAGCATTCCCGGCTAGTGGCAGTTAGGCAAGGTGTTAGCTAGGAAGTGGAGTTAGCATAAGGGGCTAGAGTGTCAGTGGATTCAGAGGTTAGGGGATGTCTGCTCTAGATTGGTAATACCACCACTGTAGTAGACCTTAGAGTTATGCCACTCAGAGCTTATGGCATTGTAGTTGGCATGGATTGGGTTTACGGCCACAGAGCCAAGATGGATTGTCGCCTGAAAAAGATCGAGTGCGAGGATGATCATGGTGTTCCCATAGTAATCACTGGGATTCAGAGACCCGTGTCTCTTCGTATAATTTCCGCTATGCAGCTTAAGTGAAGCATGCGAAAGGGATGCCAGTTGTTTTCTATCACCATCAGTGATAGAGAGGAAGAAAATGAGAAGGAGCCTTCCATAGATGATCATCCCATCCTTGAGGCATTTGCAGATGTGTTTCCAGCTGAGCTACCTAGTATGCCACCTAGCAGGGAGATTTACTTCCACATAGATTTGGTGCCAAAAGCTGAGCCAGTTTGGAGAGCACCTTATAGGATGAACACACATGAGCTTAATGAGCTCAAGATGTAGCTAGAGTAACTCTTAGAGAAGGGTCACATTCATCCTAGTGCCTCCCCTTGGGGTGCACCGGTCATCCTTGTGAAGAAGGACGGGTCCCTTCGGTTATGCATGGATTATAGGCAACTGAACAATGTAGCCATCAAGAACCGTTATCCCTTGCCCAAGATCGATGATTTGTTTGATCAACTTTAGGGTGCTAAAGTATTCTCCAAAATAGATATGAAGTCAGGGTATCATCAGTTGAGGATTGTGGAAAGTGATATCCACAAGACCGCGTTTCATACCAGAGGTGGTCACTATGAGTTCACTATGGTCCCATTCGGTCTTACGAATGCTCCAGCTGTATTCACGAGTCTCATGAATGGGGTATTCTGCACTTTCCTCGACTGATTTGTGATTGTGTTCCTTGATGAAATATTGATATATTCTTGGAACGAGAAGGAGCATGAGGAGCATTTGAGGCAGGTTTTGCAGTGTTTGAGGGACAACCAGTTGTTCGACAGTTTGTCAAAGTGTGCTTTCTTTAGATCAGAGGTCAAGTACCAGGGGCATGTTATATCTGGTGATGGGATCTCAGTTGACCCATCAAAGATCAGAGCTATTATGGATTGGCCAACACCAACCAGTGTGACAGAGGTCAGGAGCTTCATGGGTTTAGCAGAATACTACAGACACTTTGTTGAGGGATTTTCCAGAGTTGCACACCCCATCACATACCTCCAACAAAAAGGGAAGAAATTCAAGTGGATAGAGAAGTGTGAGAGGGCTTTTGAGGATCTGAAAAGGGCACTCATGAGTGAACCTATTCTTATTGTGCTAGAACCCATGACCGATTTCATGGTATGCACAGATGCTTCCTTGGATGGATTAGGAGCAGTCTTTATGTAGGAGAGTAGAGTTATAACGTACGAGTCTAGGAAACTTAAGACTCACGAGCTTAACTACCCTACGCATGACCTAGATCTTGAAACAATAGTACATGCACTTGTGAGGTGGAGACACTTCCTTTTGGGTCATCACTTAGAGCTTCATTCAGACCATCAAAGTTTGCAGTACATCTTCACCCAACCTAATCTTAATGCCAGTCAGAGGAGATGGATGGAGTTCCTTTGTGAGTATGATTTTGATGTCCACTACATCAAAGGGAAGGAGAACGTAGTCGCAGATGCCTTGAGTAGGAGACGACATGAGGTATACACCATATCTATGAGCACATATTTGAGAGGCCGTATATTGCAGCAGTTGCTAGAGGATGAATGGTATCTAGAGGTTTGTCAGAGGATTCGATCTTAGGAGACCCTGGAGGGGAAGTTTGTGGATTACTCATTAGAGTCTGATGGACTATTATGCCATAGAGGGCGCATCTATGTACCTTCTCCCAGAAGATTGCGTGAGTTCATTGTCATGGAGGCTCATAGAGCTCCTTATGCAGTGCATCCCGGGGTTAAGAAAATGCATTCAGACTTAAGGCAGTTATATGATTGGCCAGGTATGCGGCAGCTTATCGCTGAGTTAGTAGCCCGATGCCTTGAGTGTCAAAGAGTCAAGACAGAGCACTGCCATCCAGGTGGGTTGCTCTAGTCTCATGCTATACCAGAGTGGAAGTGGGATATTATATCCATGTATTTCATCATTGGTCTTCTCATGTCATCTTGTCACCATGATGCTATCTTGGTGGCAGTTGACAAGTTGACCAAAGTGGCCCACTTCTCACCAGTCCGAACTACCTTCACAACACCAACAGTGGCACAAGTGTTCTTGCGAGACATTGTCAAGCTTCATGGTGTTCCACACAAGATTATTTTTGACAGGGATTCCCTCTTCACTTCTTCCTTTTGGAAGGCATTACATGCAACTATGGGCACCAAGCTCAATTTTAGCGCAACCTATCATTCGAAAATGGATGGACAAACATAGTGGGTTAACCAGGTGTTAGAGGATATGCTCCACATGTACGTCATGGATCATCAGACTAGATGGGAGGAGTACCTTCATTTAGTAGAGTTTGCCTATAATAATGGGCATCACACTTCTTTGGGGATGCCACCTTTCCAAGCTTTGTATGGCAGACCTTGCAGGACACCTTTGAGTTGGGACCATATTGAGGATAGAGCGGCCATAGGCCCTGAGATGGTTCATGATATGGAGCAGCAGGTAATTTTGATTAGACATTGGCTTAGAGAGGCACAGGATAGGAAGAAGAAATATGCAGATGCAAAGAGGATAGAACGGAGTTACATGGTTGGGGACAAAGTTTTTCTGAGAGTGCGACCACATAAGAGTCCAATCCATTATGGAAAGGGTTCTAAGCTTGCACCTCACTTTATCAGACCTTTTGAGATCCTTGAGAGGATAGGACCAGTTTCTTATCGCCTAGCTTTGCCACCTAGCCTGTCACGCATCCATGATGTGTTTCATGTATCAGTTTTGAGGAAGTATATCTATGACGAGTCTCATATTTTAGATTGGGATGCCTTGCAAGTGGAGTCAGATGGGCAGCTAGCTTTGGAGCCCATTCACATTTTGGCTCGCTGGACGTTGGCCCTTCGAGGTCGAGAGCCGGACTAGGTTAGGGTCCAATGGGATTGCTATGATGAGGTTACAGCTTCATGGGAGGATGCAACATGTATGAGATCACAATACCCTCATCTTTTTGATGAACTCCAGGAGGATGTTCATGCCCAGAGGGGGAGGGTGTGAGGCCCTACCCGACCCATCCTAGCTTCTCAGTAATTTTCATGTTGGAACTATAATGGGTGCTTTATTTTTTATGCATTATGAATATGGAACTATATAGGATCCCACGAGATTGATAACATTGATATATTGAGGCTTCATTTCTATGCTTTGTGGATATAGAACTTTATATAATCCTAGAATAGGGTAATATTGAGATGATATATGTCATTATTTGATTTGTAGGACTTTATTATGGTGCTAGAAATATGTTGCATATCTTATGAATGGATTAAATTATGAGGGTTATGATGAATTGCTTATGTGAATTGCTTTGATATGTGGCAAATTGTATTGTATAATGTCGATTCTATGGAGAGTGATTGAATTGTATTCTTAATTATGTGTTTTATATTATATGAGGCTACTAGAAAGTACTAATGTTTAAATTGAGATGCGAAGGAAATTATCCATGTGACCACGAAAATATTATGGAGAATCAAGCCTAGTCCTATGTACGTTCGTAAAACCAGGGGTCATCTATTTGGGGAGACAACACCCCGTATGTATTGTATTTTATTCGTAAACATAAAATGTTTGCATGAGTGTAAATTGTATTTATTAAATTGTTTAAATCATTCAAGGGACAATTGGCATGTGTGTATTTGTGATGTGGAATTATTTTGTAGTGTCACTTGACACCTATGTTATATGTTGTGTTGGCAATTGTCATGTCACATTTTTGGAGAGATTCATTTTGTTTAATTGTTATATGACCTTATTATCCTTGAAGGAACCAAGAAACCTAGGATAGTGAGCCACAAGGAGGGTGAACTCAGAGTTGACCCGTAGGTTAACTTTAGGTGGACTTTCTAAGGGTTAAATCAACTCTTAGAGTCAATTTTAGAGCATTTTTATTAGGCCTCATGGGGTACCTATGGGTGAAGGCCAAATTTGGCCATGTGTCTTTCCCCTAGGGCTTGTTTAACCACCCAAAAAAGTGTTTTTCCCAAGATGGACGAATTCCATCTATAGGAGTGCCATCCTTGGTTAGATAACTTTCTTGATAGGTGTAATTCCTTTTCCCCATTTCATTCCTCTTCTTTAGGTGCCTTGGTTAGGGAGTGTGTAAGACCCAGGGAAGACCAACCAATGGGAGTCCCTCACTCTATCCAAGAGGTTGGAAGGAGTGAGAGAAGCCTTCTTAGGCTAGACATTGAAGCTTAGTGAGCTAATCACCCACTCTCCATCTTTGGAGATTTTGGACAAATTTTGAAGGAAAAAAAAAAAAACTAGTTTGAGCATAAAAAAAAATGGGCTAAGTGTTGCAGAAAAAGTCTTGTGGATTGGGCTGCTTTTCTCCAAGCTTCCCCTAGAATACCCTTGGCAGATTCAAGGTAGGTGCATTATCTTGCTTATATGTTAAAATCTATTTGTAGCATGCTTGAATGAAAGTATTGTAGTTGTTTCCTTGCATTGTATTTGTGAAGGATTTATGTGATTCTTTTTCTATTTCTGTTTATGCATTTTGTTGTGTTTGGGAGTATCCAAGACTATCTTACCCATGAGAGGGAAAATGGTCTTGGGGGTGGAAGGATTTTGACAACCTTAGAGTGAGAGGCTCTCATTATGAGAGTGATCTCAAGGGTTTGTCCATGTGATCCTTGTTGGATAGTTCTGTTTATGCATTCAGGGGTCATAAGGGGAGCAAGTATGACATGTATGCCTTTTGGGGGTCATAAGGATATGGGGTTTGAGATGAGTTTTGTTGTTTTTTCTTGGATGCCATGAGTTGGCTGTGAGTTACTATCTAGCAGATCTCCTCTAGGGTATTTGGTCCACTTCCACCCTAGTAAAACATCACATTATGTGATGAAGTTTTCAGCTTGGGAAGGGAATGCGTTTGTTGTGTTTTGTTTTCCCCTTACTTGTTTGTGTTTTTCTTGAGTGTAACCCATCTAGGAATTGGTTCTCCAAGCTCGGGGGTGGTTTCTAGTAAGCCTAGGTTGGGAGGTGAGCACCCCATGGTCAAAACCCTAAATTTTGAATGCAGGTTCCTTGGAAAGGAAAGCTAGGAGTTGCATCTTAGTTGCAGAAAGAAAGAAATAATTTTGTAATTATTGTAATTATTTTGGAAGGATAGAAAAGTGTTATTTAAGTTAAGTCCTCATCTATTGGGGATGAGAGACTAGTTGGGTATTTCACCCATTTGTAAAAGTGACATATTGTATTCAGATTTTTCTTATAAACAATGCATCTTTTTTTTAGTTGAAATTGCAATTCATGGATAAATGTATAATAGAGGAATAAAAGTTTCTGCATTCTTTTTTTGTAAGTTTCTAATCATTTTCTGGAGTATAATATGCTACTGTCATTAATTTAATTCTGTCATTTATTTATTAAAAAAAAGATGCAGGAAGTATAAAAGTAGTAATAGGGAGTAGTAAAGCAAATATGTTAGTAAAATAAAAAAATTATTACTTAGTTCCAGTTATTTATTCATTCCTAATACATAATATGGTTAGATAGATTTAATAGTCTATCTTTAAAGTTATTGTAAATGATTTCTAGGCTTATGGAGTTGCTGTTTTAAGTTTTAAATTTTGTCATTTTTCCTCTTTAGCATTGCAGAAAATGAACCTAGATGTAATAATGTTTATTGAAGAAATGAATTTTATGAAATATTTAACATGCTGTGTATTTTATATACTGTCATTACTCCTAATGCTGCATAATAAAATAAATCATACCTAAGAAATGAAACATATAACCATTGAAATGCTGCCATTATTTTATCAATTCCTGCAAGCTTTAAAACAAAAAAAATATATTGTTGTTAAGAAAAAAAAAACATGGAGAAGAACTGCATGCTAACGTATAAAATTATTTCAAAAAAAAAATCCCAACCCTTTGAACTGGATATGCATTTATATATATATATATATATATATATATATATATATATATATACTTCTAAAAAAGAATGCACATAAATGAAAACCATTAGTATATGTTTAAAACCTGATTGGATATATATATATATATATATATATATATATATATATATATATATATATATATATATATATATATATATATATATATATATATATATATATATATATATATAAACAAAATTGGGGGGGGGGGCATAGGCCGAACCATTGTGTGTTAACACAATGGATGGCCCAGCCGCCACTGTGCTTACACACATTGGACGACACCGACCGCCACTGTGTGTACGCACAGTGGGTGGCACCGGCCACCACTGTGGGTGCACACAATGGACGGCGCCGTGGCCACTGTGTGTACGCATAGTGGCGTCTGGGGGAGCCCGCATTACTGTCTCCATCGCTGTCAAACCCTTCCCCCCTCTACGGTTTCTCTTTCGGTGGCGCTGCTGCCTTGTTGCCCTTCCTTTAGGCTGCCACCATGCCCTAGTTTGGCCCTGCATAACACACACACACACAAAACACAAAAGAAAATAATAAAACCCTAGCCCAGTTCAAGTTAGGATAAAAAGGGAATACATTAAGTTTAAGAATTGTTTTTGGTTAAAATATGCAACCCTAATCCAAATCCGGATTAGGGTTTGCATACGATTAAAAGACAAGAATTATTAGGGTTAGTATAGAAAAATAAAAGAAGGAATTGAATTTTATTCTTTATTATAATTTTTAAACTTAGGGTTTGCATGTAAAAATATGAGGGGGAATTTGAGTTAAGTTTTTAAATTATAACTTAGAATTTAAGGTTATTTAATAGTTTCATGATAATATTGAATGGGCATAGTTGGTTATTTTTATCAAAAGAAATATACATGTATAAATAGGTTAAAAAATATAAGGATTGTTTACCCAAATTGTTATATGTATATAATTTATATATATGCTATATTTTCTACATATAAGTATATATACAATTAATTATACATATTTGGGGTTAAGTAGAAGACCTATTTTATTTTATTTTATTAAATTTTATATAGCTATCTTATCGCATTATTGATGTAATTTTATCAAGGAATTTTAATAAGGATATTTCTTAGATAAATTTTGTATTTAATTAAATATGGACGTCAGGTGGAATTTAATTTGGGAAAAATTTGTAAACGAGAATTATTAATTAATTTTAAATAGCATTATCATTATTTGGTCTGGAATGATTTAAATGCATTTGAGATATCTAATTATCCCTCGACTTTAATTAGCGGCAACTTAATTAAGATAATTAAAATAACTAGCCAGATTGCGACAACCCTCTTGGGATTAATTAATCTCCAATAATTAATGTCGCTTATTTGAGTTGGTTAATTAATCCAACTTTGGAAAACAATTCTATTTTCATCCTAGTTAAGACAAGACTTATTGATTCCACTTTAAATATAGATTATTTTGAGAGTTCAAGTGTTTCAAAATTTTTTTTTGTTCCGTTTTTAGCCCAAAAGTTTGGGCACGACACATAATGTCAGGCCCAGTCTGAGTCAAATAAATCAGACTTCCAATCATAGATTTGTATCTTGTAGGATTTACCGGTGCAAAAACATCTTTTCTTGTCAATTTCTCACCTGTAACCATAGGAGTACTTACCAATTTAGAATCTCCCGTACCAAATTTATTCAACAATTCCTTAGCATATTTAGTTTGAAAGATGAAGAAACCTTTGTGAGTCTGAGTAATCTGCAAACCTAAGAAAAATTACATCTCAACAATCATAGAAATCTCAAATTCTTTCTCCATATTCTTAGAAAATTCCATGCATAACTTATCTTCACCTCCAAAAATAATATCATCAACAAATACTTCAATAATCAGTATATCATCGTCAGTGATCTTATAATATAAATTACTATCAGCACTGCCCTTAGTAAAACCAAGCTTCAAAATATATTTATCCAACCTTGCATACCAAGCTTTAGGTGTTTGTTTCAATCCATATAAAGCTTTCCTTAACCCGCAAACCATATTTTTATAATCCAATAGTGAAAAACTATCAGGTTTCTCAATATAAACTTTCTCATCAAGATCCCCATTCAAAAATTCACATTTAATATCCATCTGATAAACCTTTTAGTTTTTATGAGCAACATAGGCACGAAATAATCTTACAGCTTCAATCCTAGCTATAGGTGCAAAAGTCTCTCCATAATCAATTCCGTACTTCTAAGAATATCCTTTACAAACCAATCTAGCCTTATTCCTTATAACTTAACCATCCTCATTCAATTTATTCCTAAGAACCTATTTAGTTCCAATAACATTTTTATTTTTAGGCCGGGGAACCAAGGTCCATGTGTTGTTTTTCTCAATCTGATGTAATTCTTCTTCCATAGCTTTCAACCAATATTCATCTTTACATGACTCAATTACTAATACCGGTTCAACTTGTGAAATTAAACATACCTCATTAGTTGCCAATCTTTTTTTTGTCATCACTCCATTGCTTTTATCCCCAATAATCTGATATTCTGAATGGTCCAATATCACATACTTAGGAGCCTTTTGACTTTCTGTTCCTCTTCCTTGTTCTTCAGTTACTATAGAGTTCTTTGGTACTGCCGGAGTAACTGGTTCAATTCTCTATTCTAGTAAAGGTGCTACCAGTTCAGATATAATTATTTCCACTGCCGGTTCCTTCTCATAAACTCTGATTTGACTTCTGTATAGCTCATCTACTTTGACATTAGCACTCTCCACAATTCTCTACAATCTCTTGTTATAACATCTATATGCTTTTCTTTCATTAGAATAACCAAGAAATATGCCTTCATCACATCTGTGAGGCCCTACCCCGACCCATCCTAGCATTTTAGTGATTTTCATGTTGGAACTATTATGGATGCTTTATTTCTATGCATTATGGATATAGAACTTTATATGATCCGAGGACAAGATGACATTGATATATTGATGCTTCATTTCTATGCATTATGGATATAAAATTTTATATGATTCTAGGACATGATAACATTGAGATGGTGTATGCCATTTATTTGATTTGTAGGACTTTATTATGATATTAGAATTATGATGCATGTCTTATGAATGGTTGGAATTTATGTGGATTATGATTATTGCTTTATGTGGATTGCATTGGATTTATGGAAAAATTGATTTGTATGATGGAAATTGTATGCAGAGTGATTGATTTGTATTCTTATTTATATGTTTACTATTATATGATGTTATTTGGGAATTACTAATGTGTAATTGAGATGCACAGGAAAATTATCCATGTGACCATGGAAACCATATGGAGAATCAAGCCTAGACCTATGTACGTTCGTAAAATTAGGGGTTGTCTATTTGTAGAGATGACACCCCGTATGTATCATATTTTATTCGTAAACGTAAATGTTTGCATGTGTTAAATTGTATTTATTAATTTGTTTAAATCCAACAAGAGACAATTGCCATGTGTGTATTTGTGATGTGAAATTCTTTTTGTAGTGTCACTTGACACATGTGTTGTATGTTGAGTTGACATTGTCATGTCTCTTTTTGAGGAATTTATTTTACCAATGTTATATTTTCAATTATCCTTGATGGTACCCTAGTAAACCTAGGATAGGGAGCCATTAGGAGGGTCAACTTAGAGTTGACCCGTAGGTAAAATTTGGGTGAACTTTCTAACGGTTAAACCAACTCCTAGAGTCAGTTTAGGAGTATTTTTAGTGGGCTATGTGATGTACCTATGGATGATGGCCAAATTTGGCCATGTGTCCACTCCCTAGGACTTGTTTAACCTCCCAAAAAAGTGAGTTTCCTAAGTTGGCCGAATTTCATCTTTAGGAGAGCCTTCCTTGGTTAGATAACCTTCTTGGTATGTGTCATTCCTTTTCCCCATTCCATTTCCCTTTTTGAGGTGCCTTGGTTAGGGAGTGTGTAAGGCTTTGGGAAGACCAACCAATGTGAGCTCTCACTCTATCCAAGAGGTTGGAAAGAGTGAGAGAAGCCTTCTTAGGCAAGAGATTGAGACTTAGGAAGTTAATCACCCACTCTCCATCTTTGGAGACTAGTTCTTGAAATTTTGGAAGGAAGCTTAGGATAGAATTTTGGCTAAGTGTTGAAGGAAAGAAGTGTGGATTTGGGCTGCTCTTCTCCAAGCTATCCCTTGTAAACCTTGGGAAGATTCAAGGTTGGTTAATCTCTTTCTTTGTATGTTGCAATTTTGCTTTGAAAGTGTTGTCTTCAAAATCTGATTCCCTTTAACATCCTTAAAATAATATGGTTTAAAGCTTGGTGCAGAAGAGACATCAAAGATAAGGAAATTGTCAAGACAACATATGACAACGTTTGATTAGACCTTCTACACTTCGGGCTTACTCAGAGCCCAGGTGGGTATACCTTTGTGAATTAAATTCACGCTTTCAAACATAAACCCACAGCAAACCAGTCCAGAAAATCAGTGGATCTATTCACCTTGAAATCAACTGAAAACAAAGAATGGAAATTGTACTTAAGTTCAGCATTTCGATCAACAAAGCATGTAATAAACAACTTAATTAATACCAGTGCCTTATCCAAGGTCACAGAGTCATCTAAACTCAAATAAGATTCCTCAAACAAAACATCTTTATGCTTCCCGTCGGTTTGGTTTCTATCAATCCTTGTATATGCCTGACACCTACAAGAATTCAAGCATTCTAAACCAAGCTATGGTCATCAAAATTCAAAGTTGCTTCCAGAGAGTTTACTGGTATGAGTGATCCCCGCCTCTTTAATTTCCCTCCTAAAGAGAAAAGCTAACGAACACTTCTACTAAATTTGCTTTGCAATTCCATTCAAAACAGAACAACCCTGGATTATTCAGAATAAAAAAAGTAAACAAATTTGTGAACAAACTTGAAAACAACACAGAGCTTTACTCAAAACCGATGGTCAGTATATTGATATTTAGTTCAAAAAATATTACAAGAAATTTTGATTCTCCTTTAGACTTAGAAAAGCTCAGATAAATTTCTGCAGCGTTTTCTTACAATTTTTGCGATCTCTTTTCCTCTAGTCCTAGTATCCATTTATAACAACATGGATGCACAAAGCTTCAGACTTCTCGAGGAGAGTTTGTTAGAATCATTTCTTTCAGAGTAAAGAGGTTACAAACTTTTCGCAAAAGCAGTTACAAACTCTTTTCAGCCTCTGCAATTTCTTCAACAGGTTGTTCGGTTGCAACCTCTTCTATCTTTTCAGGGGCGCTCTCCAACTGTTCCGGATCATGTGTGGCATATTTAATTGTCCACTCATTATACACTTCTCCTATCGGCCATGAGAAATTAATAGCTTTATCTTTAGTCTTAGTCAACCTTTTCCAAGAATTTCTCATTTTGTTGACTTCTGAATTGAGAAAAGCATAATGCGACTTAATTTTCTCTATCTCTTGTATTGTCACAACAAAGAAAGAAGCATCATCAAGATCAATAATTCCTTTAACTCTTGCTGACAATTTAGCTTCTATCTCCTTGAGCCACATTTGTTTGTCTTTTAACTGATCCGGGCTAGCAAAAACTCCTGGGAGCAACTCAAAAACTTGGTCAGTGTATTCCTTCTTGCACATATTAACCTTCCTATCCACATTATCCACTTCTGCTGCTAATTGTATTAAGATTTTAGCGACATCAGAAGTGGATTTAATGATGGGATTGGCCCTTGCTTCATCACAGGATACACACATAAACTCTAAATATTGCTCCCTAGGCCTCCATCTGTCAAAAATGGGCGTCAAAATGGTCTTGTCTCTCTTGAGCTTATTCCATATTTCCATAATTTTACCCTACATTGTTGTAGAGCAATGAGGCATTTATTGTATATACAAAACTGGAAATTGTAGCCCTTACTTTCTCCTCATATTTATTTGCATACAAGGCCTGAGCCTGTTTCAAATTTTCTAATTCTTGGGGAGTGATTTCAATCATTTGAGAGCTGGAGGGTGCTGGAGATGGTGGAAACTCAATAATAGGGCTAGTAGGTGTAGGTCTTGCAGGAGAAGAGGAGATCATCAGTGTTGAAGACTCACCTTGATGGTATTGTCCAGTCAACTGGCTCTGCAGTTTGGCAATGATGCTATCCTTACCTCTTACCTCCTCCTTGGCACTGTTATAGGCCTTCAAAACTATTTTCAACTTGATTTGGAGGGCCTCTTTCTCTTTGGCTTCCTTCTCTGCTACTGCAACACTGAATTTTGCAGTCTCCAATACAGTGCTAGCAGCCTCTACTACCCCTGTACTCTGCACTCTCTTCACCATCATTCCACCGAGGTAACTTGACCCTGGGGTGTCTTTGCTTTTCTTACTCTCATTTCTCTTGAGAGACCACATGACAAGTGCAGCATTGTCCTTATTGAAAGTAACCCCTTCCATAGGTTTAGTCTCTTTTCTTACTGCACCTAGTACCGGGGCATCTGCAATATCCCATTCGGGTAATATAAGCACTCCAGCTTGTGCTACCATGTCTCTTCCCTGCTCAGGGGTGTTGGTTTTGAATTCTTCCATCATCTCTTGTTTTATTTCCTCTTCCACCAGGG